>NW_025937349.1:0-261071 GCF_000764305.2 Hyalella azteca | reverse complement strand
GTGCGGTTCGGAAGATTGTCTCTTGGATGATGTCACATGACTGGCGTTACATAAGCTGTCGTTCAAGCAGATTTTTTAAATTTAGAGTTTCCGAACGTTTAATCTAAGTTTTCGTTTTTGGGAAATGAGTAACCGGCTCTCGATTTCTCATTGTGCCAGAAAACAATAAATCAAATTCTTCTCCGTTCGAATATACGTAATCTCACGACGGTTTTCAGCTCACGTGCTCGTATATCCTTTGTGTAACGCTTGCAAACGAACTTGGAACCAATAAGTTCGTTATAGAACACAATAATTATTGGCATTATCGATTTACTTCTAGATTTTTGTATTTCAACCTTCCTTTTCATTGCCATCAGGCTAAAGCAATGAGAAAGAAACTATCTCGAATTGAAGAAGAAAACGAGACGTTGCAGTTGCAACTCAACAAAATGAGCACCAAAGCTAAAGTGAACAGGCAGAGGTCCCTGGAGCGGGCAGGCTCCTTGGAAAGACAAAGTTCGGTGGAGAGAGGAAGTCTCAACAGGCAAGATTCTGCGGAAAAAAATGACAAGAAAATCACACCTGTTGAAGACCTTGACCCGACTGACATGAAGGTATTATCAGGCTCCTACTAACCAATTAATTTTGTAATATCAAATTTTATTTGCTTCTCCTTTCTTTTCTTGTAAGGAAAAGTAAACATTAGGTCAATTTAAAAAAAATATATATCTAAATTATTTCATAATATTTTCGCTTCTTTCATTTAACTCGGCAACAGAAAAAATTTTCTGTTGCCGAGATAAAAACTTAAAACCCTGATAATTTAAAATAATATATATTTCTGAATAAAATGCCACAGATTCAATTTTTTGCATATTTAAACAATTTATTTTCAAACAAGCATATCGTGAACAAAGCAAAGTTTGTACCAATCCTCCTTATTAGGGCTCCAATGATTGCAAATTCGTGTGGCTCCATATCCGCGAAGAAACTCCATTTAATGTAACACATAATTCTTCATTTTTCAAGAGCAGTCGATTAACCGCAACGGTTTTTTGTTAAAATTATTGCTATCAGAGATTTTGTTTTGATTTACTACACACTTCTAGATTAATCTGTGGGAACTCTTTTGTACCTGCGATTTATTTGAGATTTACTTCACACTTTCAGGTTCAGCTTGATGAACTAATTAGTACCTGAGCTTTATATTCGATTTACTTTAAATTCAACAGCTGCGGCTGTATGGATTGATTACTAGCCGCAATTTATTTGAGATTTACTGTACAGATTCAGCTGGAGTTGAACGAGCAGGAAGCATCGGTGCTGCGCCGTAAGCTGGAGACCGCAGAGAGCGAGAACGAGCGGTTGCAGCGCGAGATAAAAGACTTGCTTTCGTGCAGAGAAAACAAGAAGGTATGGATAATCTTAATTAATGTTAATGTTCTATTCAGCCTATAAATGGATCGTTTGTAGGGACTACAGCAAGTGGATCATGACAGGTTATATTGAACATTTGTCAACCAATTATCTACTGAAAATGTTTATGAAGAAACAGTAGCTTATTTGTTTTAGTGATGGTAACACAATTTAGAATTAAATTACACATTGCTAAATAAAAACAGTTGAAAATAAATTGGAAAAAATTTGTCTGTTGAAATGGTAGCTTACATGAATTAGTTATTAAATGATTTCTCCACATCAGCCTTTCGCGGTTAAAGCATGTACAATATATAATGATTAAATTGTTTGCTCGGCCCAAAAATTTCTTATCGATTAATGATTTTAATTTTTATTATTTCTAAAAAGATCAAATAGGTTGCCTAAATAATGCATACAAAAAATCAATCAATGTATATATTAATACTGTATGAATATTAATGATACAGAATTTAATTCTGTAGTATGAATCGTCTTTAATCGCCTGTATCAAATTTATTTCGTATTTCACAGCCTAATAGCTTAGGTAAAGCCCCCGAGCCTTCTAAAGATCATCTTTTCTTCGATAAGAAGATCAAGATGTTGGAAGAAGAGCTCACTGAGCTCAGGAAAAAACTAATTGATTCTGAAAAAGAGAGAGATCAACTCAGGAGCGACCTCGACCTCAACAAGAAACGTTCCAAAATAACTAATAGCAGGTGAGAATATTACTTGTTAATAACAACTTAAAAAAATATAACTCAGTACTCACTGCAGTGAGTGACAGAGAGCGTATTTTCTCGTCGACGAAAACGTTAAGTCACGAACGGACAGACAGACAAAAGGACAGACGGACGGACGGACATGGCGAGCACAATAGCGTCTTCTCTTCATAAATGAGAAAATGCGCTAATAAGGCATTTAATAATAAAATGCGGTAGTTTTCCAGCCTCTCTCTTGGTGCCCACGAATTAATCCATGCCACAAGCATATATATATTGTTATTATTTGCGTAAGAAATCTCATGTGTATTGTTGATTATTTTCTTGAATCGTGTTATTCTTTACCATTTAATTTCAGTGTCAGGAAGTTAAAAGTTCCATTCGTCCATATGTGATGTTGCAGCTATGCTGCAACATCACATATCACATATCAAATACATTCGCATTCCGTTCATTAAATTAAACTCCGTCTTTTTATGATATTTTTCAATTCGCGTTTTTACTCGCATTGTATGAAACGGACAATATAAAGCTACAATTATTGTAGTCATAAAATCGAAAAAAGAAATCGAAAACTTGCTCTGGGTCTTTTTGTATAACAATTTAACACAAAATTTTCGTTTTTTAGGTCGACAGAGCAGCTAGAAGCTGATCTGAGGAAGAAAATGGAATACCTGGAAAAAGAATGCAGTTCCCTCCGGTCAAAATCAGAAGAAGTACAAGCAGAGAACGACAAATTGTCTGAAGAAAACAGACGCTTGCAAGAGAAGAGCAACAAAAGGCTTCCATTGACACCACAGGAGAACGTGTACGTTGAGAATCAAGTCCTACAGGACAAAGTCAAGCGCCTTGAGAAGAGGTTTAAGGACTCCACACAGAAGATCAAGACCTTGGAGAGCTTCAGCAATGCGCTCGGTGGTGCCGACAAGGAAGCTGAGATCAACGAGCTTAAGAACACAATAAATGAACTACAAAATAATACCGAAGATATGCGTAAGCTTGTTAGCGGTGCCAGGACGCCCAAAGTCCCCAAAGACACGACACCGAAGGCTACACTAATTAAATGGGTCCATGAACTGGAGAACGAATGCAGTGAGTATCATTGTCGAGAGTGGGTACGGTATCAAATATACTATTACTTGCTTAGTAACTTCTATGTCAGTTCTTTTTGAAAATCTCTATTATTTTTTTAACACCGATTCCCTGTATTAAAAATTTTCAGTCAATATTTTTACCATAACAATTGTTTACCTTATGTTATTTTCCTGAAATTTTTTTACGTTGTTTATGACAGTTCAACTTTAGCCTCCGATTGATCCATCAGTAAAAATATTTCTTCCTCTAGCAGACCTAAATTCGTTGATTTTTATTGCAAGTTCTTTAAACTGGTCAATCATTTTTCAAAATTTTGCCCTACGTCCTTATTTTTATCTTAATTTAATTTTACTAATTTTATATTGGTGTGTTGCTAAATCATCTAACTTGGAAACTTTCAGCTCGATTGCTGAGTAAAGTTCTCTTAATGGAGACCGAGAAAGAAGTGTTCCTGAAAATTAACAAGAGTGGCCGTCCTCCTTCATCATTTACCTCAATTGACGGAGAGATGTGTAACATACTAATAGCCGAAACTAATAAACTCAAGGGCGAAGTTGAGAGTCTTAAGCAGAGTCTTGGTTGGAAAGAGAATGAAGTCAAACAACTCAAGCGAAAAATTCGAGACAGTGAAATGGAATCTAGGAATATTCAAAAAGGTTTAAACCAATCCCGATTCGAGGAATCGAGTGTTGAAAACTTCGAAGTAGGCGGCCACGGTGCCGATTATCGAACGTCCGAACTTACTTCCAAAGCAACTCTTCGGAGATTTGTTGATGAGCTGAGAAGTGAATGCGGTAAGTCAGCACTTGAACTCCGGTTTCGGTCTTGTTTCAGTAGAACGTTTCAGCGGCATGTGCAATAGAATAATTGTTGTAATTGCAGTTTCGTAGTCGGTGCATTTATCAGCAACGCCGTGCATGTAATCGTGTCGTTTACACTGTTAGAAAAAACGGTGAAAAAACGGTCCCACTGGCATTCTAGTGGCCGATCGCCCCGTGAAAATAAACTGTTTCGCCGTTTTTATCAGATGTTTTACGGATTTCTAGTGTTAAATTGGAAGAAAAACGGTGACGCGGTGTTTCTTTTCACGTGCCGACCGGCCACTGAAACGCCGGCAATACCGTTAACGGTAATTTTCCTAACAGTGTATAGTATGGTCGAATTGTCTTCTAGAATATTTACAATGTCGTCCATAGAATGCACCAGTTTGATTCATTAATTAATTATTATTAACGACGTAATGATATGGATAGTTTTTACAGCTCATATAGTTTAGTGTTGTTAGGCTCTATGTGTGGTTTGGAACTATAAACTTTTTTGGAAGAAATTGCACGCAAATTTTAAACAATTCAACACCAAATCGCGTTAAATAAACGTATGAGAAATTAAAAGCCTTAAGCAACAAATAAATGCTCAACATGAACTGCGTGCTGCAAAACGACCGTATACGAAATATCAAAAGGCGAATAATCTGTGACTTCGAATAAAAAAAACTACTTGCCCAACATTTAAAATAAATTTTAGCTCTATACGTTGCCGTCTTCTTTTTCTGTACTTCATCCCAACGCAAACTCTAAATGAACGTATCCAGTCACGGGTCATAAATACGAACCAGCGCGGCGTCTCCTTTAATAAGGAAACTACGCTACTTTATTCATGAACAACTTCGATCTTAACTTCAGTTATTGTGATAAATTTTATGCCAAGATCTAATTAACTTGAAATTATGGCCGTTATATTTTTGAGTCTGGATGGTGGATGTCCCCGTTGATGATTTAATGGATCATATAAAAAAACTTCTTCCTCAGGAGCAAAAAGTTTGTGAAATTAACGAATACTTTCAATAAACTAATTATGCTTTAACTGCGATGCATCTAGACAATCAGGTAACAATTGCGTAGACCATTATAATTATGTTCGCATAAGATTTCGTTGTAATTAAAGGCGTTTATTTTCATTCTTACAAAAAACTGCTTAACCTGCTTTTAAAGCTTGAATTTATCTTTTTCCGTTCATTTGAAACTAAAATTTAGTGTCTATATATATTTACAACTCCAGTTTGATATTTAGACTTTTTTCGGAATAGAAAAAGAGTGTAGATTAATTGCAGATTAACTATGTAGGATTAACAGATGTATATGTGAATAGTATAAAATAGTATTCACAATCACAAAACAACCGCTATCTTGTAATATGAATCGTGTATATGAAGAAAGCTCATCATTATAGCACCTGTGACAAGTAACTTCTTTCCATTGTTACAAACCAGAGTATCAGAAATCCTGTAGGTTATACTTACAAAAAATCATCTAAAACGGAGCGATATTTCAAATTTGCATTGTAGTAAAAATTACATTGTTATGAATATTATAAATTAAAACTGATGAAAATGTAATGAAAGTAGTTAAAAATTAACATGACCCTCATAAACATTTCTAATTAATTACTTCACTTCGTGTTATGAAAAAATATTGCTGAAGTTGCAGACACGAGTGAAGAATTTTTGATCAATAGCCACTTGTTGAAATATCGAGATCCTCGCATATGCGATGGTGCTTAGAACGTGATGACAGTGAGCGATCTAAAATCCCATACCATTAATATTATTCTCATAAATAGAATGATAATAAAACAGGTGCAAGATTGCAAAAGACTAAAATCCTCATAAGCTCTATATGTGGCGTGAATATCACGTTTTCCAAATATTATGCTTCCAGATTATTTCGGATTTTAAAAACTTATTCCGGATACTAACGGAAAATCCGGAAAGGTTTTTACAAAAAATGTGTTATTAACCCCAACAACCTTAATATTAAGGTCTAATGAAAATATCATTCGAACAAATTAAAATTAACACATTATCCATGTTTTAGCTGAAAAGAAAACTGTCATGAATAAATATACTTTTTTATCACGTTATTTTATGATATGCTCGCAGCAATATTTATTTCGTGTTTACTTTAAAAGATACTAAATACAAAAATAATTTGCGTCTGAGAAGAAACTTATTATTCAAATTTATTTTGTGTGGCAACCAATAATATGTATATATAAAACTCCTGGCACTCTTATTAAGGACAAATAATTACGAACTTATTTATTATAGATATATTTAATCTTTAAATCCAGCAATTCTGTGGGTATTTCTTACTCGCATAATAATGAGCTGACGTTATTAGGAGGTTTTCACATTTCAAAAAATAAGAAATTTTTCTTCGCAAAATATTTATGCTCCGGCATCGCAATAACGAACCCTTTTTTTATTATCTTTCATTCAATAAATCTATCATTATCTATTGTATTGATACAAATTAAAAATTTGAAGAATGAGACAAGACCACGCCCTGTAAATCCGAGGTATAATTTCACCCGCAAAATTAGTAAAAAAAATACAAAATTTTATTATAAGCGGAAATGGAAGCCACATGTTGAAGCCTAAATAAATAATCACATCTTTCATGGCTTTATTATCGTTGTAAAAATCCTTCAGTTATGTTCAGTATTATTTTTACTTGAACATCACAGTAGTGTCGTGTATCCCATGATAATATCCCATACGTTAATTAAGAACATTTATACCGTAGCATTATGACAACTGATGATAACATAAATATGTAAAAAAATTGAAAATTCGGTAATATGTCGATATTTCGAGCTCGTCGTCAAAGAGTACGAGAAAAAGATTTGTTAGAAGTGTAAAGAAATCAGAGTAATTTTTTTACACTGATGTAAAAAAATTCAAAACTCGATAATTTGACAAAAATTTTGTTTTGAAATCAGCTCGCCTTCAGCTCGCCGTTAAAGAGTACGAGAAAAAGAAACCTACAGCCGGCCGTACTAATGACCTGGGTGCCGTACGCGACTTGAAGGACGAGCTGGCTAAGGAGAAGGAGAGAGTCGAGGAACTCACTCACCAACTCAAGGAGGAGAGAGAAAAATCCGACAAGAACGTCTCCATGGAGAGAAGTAAGATGACTCTATTCAATGGTTCATAGTTTTAGGTTCAATGGTTCACAGTTTGTTTTTAAATGGTTCAAAGTTTAATATTCATTGGTTCACAGTTTGATATTCAATGGATCACATTGTCAGAATTGTTCAGCCAAGAAATCGGAATTGATTTCCAAATAAATTTTTAGGAAAATCTTTCAATAACAATTTGATAATTTTTAATGGCATTAGTTTCTCACTGATCGTACAGTTGAAGGTACAGTATACCTAATATTAAGCTTGTCATCGATATCAACGATAGAACTTATCCAGTCATGTTCATTTCTTTTTTCATGCTCGTGGTTAACAGATAATTTTTTGAATTGACATATAAAAAATACACATTAGATTATAATAAATTTGTATATGTTTACTGCAAAAAAACGTAGGAATGAAATAAAATTTTAATATTGATGCAAAAAAAGGCATAAATATGTGACTATTTTTCCAAATCCTAAATGATTTTCAATTCATCAGGATTAGTCCAGAGAGCGGATGACCTACGCCGCCACGAAGACAAGATCCAGGCGCTGAAGCAGGAGCTCGAGGAAGATTTGGTACTTTTGATGACTTCCATGTAGTTGCGTACTTTTGATGACTTCCATGTAGTTTTGTCTTATTGATGACATCCATGTTGTTGGTCCTTTTGATGACTTCCATGTAGTTTCGTCTTATTGATGACTTCAATGTAGTTTTGTCCTTTTGATTACTTCCTTGTAGTTTTGTTCATATGATACCCATCATGCGGTTATGTCCATTTTATAACTTCCATGTACTTAGTCTTTTAAAGATTTTCATTTTGGAAAATTTCGTCTCATGCAATCCTGCTTTCTGGCCTTAATTGATAATTTTACAAAATTTTCTGAAGGACCCTGGGATGGAAAGGAGGTAAATTGTTTTGCCTTTCAAAATATCAATTATCCGAAAGTATATAATTTCTTGTTTTTAATTAAATATAGTGTTATTTATTCTATTTCCTCAGATATTATTGCACATTTTATCATGTTACTGCTGTTCAATGTCTTCTGACAATTTATACTATTCCCATCCATTTTACAATCGGTTTTTATTCACCAATTTATATTCACAATTATTTCATGGAAGGTTCCAACTTTGTCTTCGAGTTTATATCTTTCTCTTAATATTTTTGTTCCCTTTCCTATTTCTCAGATGCGTTTCTCTGCCACTTTCGGCATTTTGGTGACCAGCAATTATTTTTTTTAATTGTTAGCGTTCATGAAATTCCTAAATCTTGTTACTAATCGAATGGGTTGCCTTCTACAAAGCTGGCAGCGGCTCAGCAAACCATCAATGCGCTCGAAAAGCGTTTAAAAGAGACAGAAGAATCTTTACGAATTGGCGAGAAAACGGAAAGAAATTTACGGACGGCAGTTAGTAAATCTGAGGCAAAGGTTCGTGTGTGTGCAAAGCTGCTCGCTTGTCATCATTGTATATAACATCTGCAGAGCATTCATTCAAATTGCGCTATTAAAATCAACGAATATAAAAGTTTTTGCTTGTAATGGGACACCGAACTTTGATGCTTGATGATATCATTTATGTACATGTATATAGTGAGTGGAATAGTGCACATAATGCTTAATTATTTTTCCGTTCAATTAGAATCACATAAAAAATCGTCAATTTTTTTCCAAAGTTTGACTGTCTCTGGGTCAAACTTTGTTCAAATTTTCACGCAATTGGAAGAAATTTATAGATTTTCCATAGAGAGGACAACCGCTATTTTTTCTTATTTGCTAGCAAGCTATTGTTTGAATCCTCGAAATAATCCAAGTGTGAGCCTAATTAAATATTTTTTATTCACTCTGATAGAGGTAAATATAGATTTGGACAATTTTAAATAAAATCATTATTTTCTTTTGAGTGCCGTAAAATAAAAAATCTCAATGCTGTTTTTTCTGCATCGAAAATCTTCAGTACGATAGGCCGTTATGTATTCTCTTTGATGGGCATCATGTTGAGCGTCTCAGGATTGTTTTCTTCTCGATGACTTTATGCGACTGTTATTTTTAATTCTAGAGTTTTCCCAGCGCTTAATCCAAGTTTTCGTCTTGGGGAAATGAGGATCCTGCTATCCCTCATTGCTTCAGAAAATAATAAATTTAATTCTTCTCCGTTCGAATATAATCTCACGACGGTTTTCATCTCACGTGCTCGTATATCCTTAGTGTAACGCTTGCCAACGAACTTGGAACCAATAAGTTCGTTATAGAACACAATAATTATTGGCATTATCGATTTACTTCTAGATTTTTGTATTTCAACCTTCCTTTTCAAATAATCCTGCTTACTATAGCTTCAGAAATATTTTTTCTCGCTCTTCGGACCAACAAAAGTTCAAGATACAACTCAGTTATCGAGTATTTCAAAATATGAGTTTGAATTCCTAATCTGGGTACTGCAGTAAATAAATGTTTTCAGATATTCCTAAAAATATACGAAATAATAATGTAACCTCCATTTTCCATGCAGAGCTTGCGCGTCTAAAATTTCAAACAATGTCCAAAATGTTCTACTCAAAAATTTGACACCTTTCGTCAGCATCCACACATAGATCACATGATTCACTGTTACATAATTCTTAATTGATATATCAGGACATTTATTCTAATGCCACCCTGTTAAAACATATATCTGCCCGTATTAATTGTGTAAAATTTAATGACAAAATTATAACCCGTCAATAAACGTTAGAAAGTGCCGACTTAGTAACCATGTTTTACTTAATTTTATTTATGGTCGGAAATCAGTCATTATTTTCTCGATGAAACATTAGTCCATCATAACTGTATTATTACATGTGGATAAAAAAGATTACGTGATATTGCAATATTTTCCCGCGATTTGAGTTTGCCGACTAAAAAAACGATGGGCTGATTAAATTTGATTGAAAATAATGATATTACGTTTAATGTTACAAACTGAAAGAAAGTTTTTATTCGTCTGAACAGCTTGACTATATAAAGAATTATTAAATTATTGCGAAAATGCCTGTCGTACTGTACATTACTATCATCATATTTCTTTATTCAATATCTTTGTATAAAATTGAATATCTCCTGCGTTAATTTTCTCATTCGAGATTAAATTATTCACTTCCTATTCGTGGAATTCAGCTTCCAATTCATTTTTATCATATTTTCCGTTGCAAACATGTTATTGGTGAGCTAGCCGTTGTATTGCCTGCAAAGAAAAAAACTTTTATTTTTTGCCATGAAAGTTGAATCATATAAATTCGAAACAAATTTGTAGGCCGAAAAAGAATCATCAATTTAATTTGTCAAAAAGGTTTAGCACATCAAATTGCTCAGTTTTCACGTTCCAATAAAAATACATTTCATATCATATGATTTATTATTGATTGAAATCCAATCTGCAATCTTAACACCATCTAATTCACTGATGTAAAATACTTTCATCCTTTCACTCTGAGGTCATCTAAAAAATAATAATAATAATATTATGCGTCACGACTCTCATTAAAATAATTTAAACCTCTCAAAAAGCTGCTCACTAAAAACTCGCCATCTCTTCAACATCAAACAGTTCAGCGAAAATGCATCATTCGAAGTGCTCTTCAAATACTTTTTCTAAGAAATCATCGATTTGCAAAGCACAAAAATTAAAAAAAATGAACTACGGACGTTCACTTCGACTGCAAATACAGATGAAGAAGAAAGTATTGAAGCTTTTAACGCATTATTAGCGAAAACTCGACGATTTTTCAACAAGAATTTGTAAAAGATTTACCCTCACTACGCGTGGCACCATTTCCTTTCATTCGGGAACGATAATAATTTCTTGAAATGTGAATTCATGTCGAAGCTGCTTTTTATGCATAACTAATTCTAAATAGGCAAATTGGTTTTTAGATTGTTAATTATTTTAAAATAATACTGAATTGATCTATGGTATTGGTGGGGTCATATTCTCTGAAGTTTTACATATTTCAAATTCTCTAAAGATTTTTCGGTAATTTTCCCTTCAAATTTGATTGCCTCGCTTGGGCAAAAATTCCTCATTCCATTTAACCTACACAATAGCTTTCTGTAAAATTTCAAAGGCTTACCTGTTTACATATGCTTTTTCATTAAGGATCACTGATATTGTAACCGTCACGATTTATTCTAAATAGCTCCCAATATTAATTAAGTTACCGAAATATATCGATTGCTGCATCTCGCTACACAGCAGCCCAGTCTGTCAGTGACATTTCACACCCGCCCCTTGCGGCCCGCCGTCCGCGCTCTGATTGGTCGCCTCACCCACTCTTTCGTAAATCGATGTTTCCTTACAGGCACAGCTAAAATAGCTGCGCGCGTATTAAAAAGCAAAAATATCTTTTTTCATTATGTTTTCGATTCTTTCAGGTCTTCAATTGATCGTTTGAAAAAAAAATTTAAAGGAAATAATATATTTTAGTGCAAAGGAAAATTGTGGAGTAAGTAGGATGGAGGTAACTTAATAAATCCAATTTCGAGTGAAGGTCAAAAATCACTGCTCCTGAGGTTTCAATGCACTTCATGCTCTGGATTCGAATAGAGCTTAAGCACGCAAACAACGTTATCTTTAGAATCGGTTCGAGTTTCATAACGCAGTCTTACCAATCATGGAGATGAAATGTGTTTGAAGAGGAAAATTTAAACAGACTCTGAATGCCTGTGTGTTTATAAAGCAGCTGTGAATAAGTTTTGTTTGAAGCTGCGACGAGCATAAAAATGATCCTGATCTCCAGTAGAAGGATTTTCTCAATGCTGTTTAACTTTTGCTATGCATTCTGCATGATGCGAAATAGTAGGAAAAACTAATATTTTCTTAAGATGAGAAACTTTAAGTGCTTGGGACCTGTATTTCAATGACATAGAAAATAAACGTTGTTCGCTTTCAATTTTGTTGACTACGGCGCCTGAATTTTCACGTTCCTAGGTTTTTTATTGACTCGCTTGAATTTCTTGAATTATACTCAACTGAGTCAGTGTATACTGAGTTTTGATAGCTGTATACAATTTTAAAATAATTTTAGCCGCCATATTTCTTACAGTCAAATTCTTTCTCTGCCGTATATTTTTGGGCTATGCATCTCTACATGGTGATGAACTACTTGCCTAACTTTAAACTTTTTATACTATTTTTCACATATGCTTTTCTCCCTTCACTCGTCTGCCTGAATGGTCCCTGCCATCTGTTCTCCACCTTCGACCTTGTTTCTCTACGTATGGTCCTCGACTTCAATGCATCTTCTGCTCTTCACTTCTGATGTATTTTTGCACGCCTGGGACTCTACTCAAAATTATTGATCTTCTTCTCCACTTCTCAATGCCTCGGGATTCAAAATTTCCATGACTCAACTAACTGAACCTCAATTTACGATTAACGATCAATTTTTACACTCTGTCTCTATCTCTGGAAATATTTTGCTGAATTTTCCATTTCATACTGGGACTCCTCTTTACAAAAAAAACATGTGATTTTGGAAATTTAAAACCTTACTTTTCTATTATCACTTCACTATATTATTTTAAGCTAAAACACTGCGAATTAAATATGTACAACGTACATGTATGTAACTACATTGACAATAATTGATAAACTTTCTATTTTCGGTGAACGCATGCATTTTAACGTTATCTTTTCATCAAATTTTGTTAAAATTTAATCGCCCCTACGCCATTATTGGCTAGAGACTGAGGTTTTTTCTCGAGCCGGTTTGATTTTATCGACAACGTTGAACCTGAACACTACACTTCCAATGTGCTCTTTCTTTGATAACACTTGATTTAGCTTTTGATTTAAAAAAAAAACACATTCACAAAAATACACTGGATCTTTTCATTTATCCGCTTCCACTATGGTTGCATTCAGTTATCCCGAAAACCTCTTATAAAACACAAAAATACGAAACACGTGTCCGCATCAAAGTGTCTGGCACTGTTTGCACTCATGGTTGCATTGATCCGTAAACCGCATGGAATTTAACAATAATCCAATCAGTTGGAAGAAGAGAAATCTTTGCTGTCCGCTGCTGAGGAACGCCACAAGGAAATGTCACTTTCATGGCTCAAAGAAAGAGATGATCTTAAAAAAGAAATCTCTACTATCCGAAGAAGCAAAGAAAAAGCTGAAGAAGAAGTTAAGAGAGCTCAGAAAAATGCGGAAAATGCCGTAAGTAAACGAAAATTGGCTACGATTTTTTTACGCAGCTCATTACTGCTGACAGGTGGTAGAAAAAATATGAGAAGATAACTAAAGAAGTCAAATAAGTTTTCTTCTATATTATGCTGCTTAATTGATATGCGGCGAATTTATGACTTGATGGGAGTGATGCGGTTTTCCAAAAAGAATACTCTACACTAGAAGAATTAGGAATGAAACCTGAAATTTCAGAAAAAAATATCAAAAATCTGTAAAATAAAATTTCTTTGAATTGACCCTGGGTACTTTGTAAACAAAATTCCGCCATCGCGAAATACTTAATTCCGATCATTGAGATAATTTCTATTGAGATAATTTCTATCTTGCATTCAGGTGAATCTTAACATAATAGTTGCTGTTTTTGTCGAAAAATATGAAAGCATTTCAACTTATCTTATACTTTGACGATATTTCCAGCCATTTCCGACACTTTTATTTTATTAAATAACGTTAATTTACTAAAGGTTTACGGGCTCAAGCATTCCAAATTTATAATATGAAATTCAAGCACTCATCTTTAGTCTTTCCACCATACATTACACCATCTGTATTTTCCTAAAATAAGCTGAAACCATCCTTCATTGCAGATATTCTTCTCATCCTCCTCCATTACTACAGTCGAATGCTACATTTTAGAGATGATTTCTATTGCATTGGGCCAGAATTTTCGTTTGTCGCAGGAGAGCAAACTGAACAAAGAGCTGAGGACGCTGCAGGAGCTACAGGAGACCCACAAGAAGGACTCCGAGGAGATTTCTTTACTCAGGAGTCGTAATGAAGCCTTGCTCAGCGATGTTGATGATCTCAAAGATACAGTTTCAAGAGTAAGTTTATTTGATATTTATTGATATTAATCACCAACAAATTGCCGTCGATGGGAAGAAAATTTTTGGGTTATACCTCAAGAGGGGCATCGCATTCTACCAGTCATTTTTCTGCTGCTTGATAACCATATATCATGGAATTAAAAAAAAATAAATTTAATGTAGTGTGAATAAAGGTATGCATGATGAAAACATGCATAACTGATTATGCATTAGGTTTACTGCAACAGGTCGTATTTCTAATTACATTTCCCTTGGTCAAACTTCAAAAAGCTTTTTCGTTTAAACAATTTCAGCAATGTAGTAAATTGGAATCTAGTTAGAAGTGATTTTTATGGCACTAAAAAGGTTTATGAAATGATAATTTCAACTCTGGAAGGTGTTAAAACGCATTATATCTTTCAGTTTAGATATTATCTCTGTTTAATCTATAAGTCTGTTACAAAAATTACCTAGACCTTTATTGTGCTGAACAATTTTTCAGGCTGTGCTGACCTACTCGTTTTCGCTACTTTTGACATTAGGAAAATTTTATTCTATATTTCAATGCTGGTGCTGTTTACAGATTTTAAGGTCGAATGAGGATGTAAATGTTTTATCTTCGTGAGTGAGTAAATTAAAAATTTGAGGGGCTAAAATTTGTAGATTTTTCCTCATAAAATTGTGTTAAATCCGTAGGTTTTGACCAACTAGTGCTCTATCAGCCGTATTCTTATTATAACGAAAGTAGGGTGACAATGGAACCAAGAATTCCTACTCATTTCTCCCCCAAGTTTGGTATACTAATGAGAAGAAGTTCTTTTAAAAGCATTTGTATACTCGCTACCTATAAAAATTGAGTCTTAATTGCCAATTTTGCATTTATCTTCTCGTACGCAGCTCGAGAAAGAGAAAGAGCGAGCGAACTTAAAAGTCAACAAGGAAGCTGAATCTCTTCGAGCGGAGAAAGAAGATCTACAGATAAGAATGAACACGCTTGAAAGTGAGCTTAAGGTGAGTATTTAAATAGATTCATAATCTCTTTTTAAGTGAACTTCAATTTTTTTCCGATAATTATCGCCTTCAATTGCTGATTAAAAATTCTATGGATCAGAGTTTCTCGTGCTCGTGCTATATTTTAATCTTGAAATAACATAATAATGTTTTTATCAAAACAATTATATCTTCACTCACTGAACATTATAATAAGTTCTAAATGTGTAACGTACGAGCTTAAAGCGTTTCCAGAGTTGCAACTCTCCTGGGCAAAAGTTGTTTACTGCTTGACATGACAAGCTATAGACCGAGTATCCCACCACAGTTTGAATTTCCCGACGTTTCATTAGTAACCAGGGAAATGAACGACGGTCGTCTAATGAAGATTCCATTTTAATTTCCTATTCAAATCTAATGCGGGGATTGTCACGTTGTACAGTGCGTTCGTCTGTAGGTGATCGCGCTGCATGTATTGTTCCTGCTATTTTTTCCTGATTCTATATCTATTCCGAATGTTAATATCATGACAATATTACTTTTGACCTCTCCCTATCGCCTCGTGGCCTATTTCTCAGCGCCTCTACTTTTGCTCTTTTGAATTCATTTGTTCAAACGTCTCTTTCCCCATTCATTTTTTTTTACTTTTTTATGCATCGTGCATTCTCCCTCACACTACGCCATTTCACCTTCACATCGTTTCAACGTAAATCCCTCCAACAATTTTCTCCCTCACACCCTAAGCAATTTTACATCCAAATCGTTTCAATTGTAAAATTTTCTCGCTCCACTTGAACACTCGACGCTCAGGCAGAGAAAGCAAAACGCGAGCGGCTGGAGAAAGAAAGCCTTACGCGGCCGCTGCGGGGCCAGGGGCTCGAGCTCGCCGAAGTGCAGAAGAAACTTGCCAAGTCTGAACAGGAGGTGAAGAAGCTCTCCACTGAACTCGAGGGCCTCAGGTCCACATACTCGCAGAAGCTCGATGGTAAGACAAATCAGAGAGGCTGGAATTTGTACCGCATTTGCCAAATCGGAAAGTGCATTGAAAAATTATATATCTTAAATTAAAACATTTTTACCGTCTGAAACATGCTAAATTTCAAATTAATTAGGCAATAATTGCTTGAAGGTTTTGTATTTATTGAACTATCTTCCTTATAGGTGGAACTTATCACAATAACTAGAGTAAAATTTTTATAATGACGGCTGAAACTTACACCCACTTATTGGATCATTATAAGTTGATGTAAACAATTAGGCAAAGATGAAATTCTAAACCTAGATTAACGAAGTGGTAAATTTAGAACTTCTCACTCTAACATAGGACATTTTGATCGTCATCTAAAGGACCAATATCCGTCATGTAATCTCTTTTTGGATAATTGGTCACAGTAACAATCATTAAAAATTACGGAATAGATTGAAATTTTAGAAAGCCGGATTATTCAATTGCAGTGAGCTTCTGGGAATGTGTAAGCTAGGACAGCTGCAAAAAAAAAAACATTTTTAATAGCTTAAGAAACTCCGGAAAATAATTAAAATGAAATTTCAGTCCCGAGAACCGGAACTGTTGATTCATTCAATTGTATCCAGATAACCACATTATTTTGCCCTAAGATATGGAGAAGACCAAAAAGAAGGCTCATCAAGACCTCGTCAACTTGCAAGACAAATATGAGCTTTTGGAAGAAGATTTCGTAGTACAGAAGGCTCAGGTAACGTAAGCTTTTCAAAGCGACGCCAAGTCTGATTTATGTAGATAAACATTTACGCATCATGTAACTGCTGTTTCTTCTGCTATTCATATATATTAGTTCATTGATTTAATTAATATAATTGCTATTAATAATTTCACTGGCAAGTTTTTAAGAATTTTTTCTTCAAATTTCATAAATGGCAATTAATTATTCAAGATAGTGATATTTAGTACAGAAATTTACTCATTTCTTCTTCTGAATACCTTTTGTTGGGATGCTTGAACTCTGCCCAGATTTCTTAGTCTCTTTGAACGGCAATAAATTAAGTTGACTGGCCCAACCAATTACTTTACCAAAGAGAATCTTCTGATTGGAATTAAATTTAAAGTGAATGCTAAAGTTGGCTTCCGGTCCGCCTCTTCAAAATAATTCCCATGTTCATTAGAGCTCAAAAGGTGATATCATGGGTAATGTTACATTGTTAGAAAAGTACAATTGTTCTTTTTGTTGAAAATCAAAGTAGCCACCTACCTCCACTGGGGCGGGTGTTCTGTTACTAATTTTTAGGGATAAATAAGGCGATTAATTCTCATGCTTGAGAAACAGAAGAAAGGATCGCAATAATTCTATACAATTTATTTGATTCCTTATTGTGCAATATGTATTGTGATATACACACGAGCACTCACTCAAAGAAGTCTGAATTTATGAGTATTTGATACAGACAAATTTTGTATTTAAAAGTCTGCGATAATTTGATGTATGACAGTGTCTTTCATTTGCTTCGAAGAACCAAAAACATGACATTCATTTTTATTCCACTTTTCAAAAAATATTCAAACTTTCTGAAGTAAATTCCTGACATTTAAAATATATTTTTTTAAACCTACCTCAATCTACTTTCATGTTTGTGGCAACTCCATCTTCCTCGTAATTTAAGTATAACTTTCGTCTTACTCTTCTGGGATTTCCTCCAACCTCTAATTTTAAGGTCATTTTTATGTCTCGCTTACATCAAAGCGTAAATTCCTGTTAAATCCATATTCTTCTCCTCATTTCCTTCATCATGCAGAACTCGACGAAGAACAGCAACGTCACAGACGACTACTTGAGACTAAAGACGGAGTACGACACCATCGACGACGAGCTGAAGAAGCTTCGGGAGACGTACAACTTGCGGCAAGACACGTGGATTAAAGAGAAACTTGCCATGCAGGTACTACTTGAACATTATTATTTTATTGCATTTATCGGGCATCTATGAGATAAAGATTGGAAAAAACTTGCCATGCAGGTCCTACTTGAACATTATTATCTTATTGCCTTATGTCGAGCAACTTTGAGATAAGGATTAAAAAAAATTGCCATGCAGGTCCTACATGAACATTATTATTTTATTGTCTTATGTCGTGCAACTTTGAGATAAAGATTAAAGAGAAACTTGCCATGCAGGTACTACTCGAATATTGTTATTTTATTGTATTATGTCGGGCATCTATGAGATAAATATTAAAAAGGAACTTGTCATACGAGCACGATTCGAGCATGATTATCTTAATGCTTTATCAGGCTTCTAAAATACGTGGATTAAGGAGAATATTTTTTGTGCGAGTACGACTCGAGCATAATTATCACTATGCTCAAAACCATCAGGCATCTAATTTAAATTTGATTGCAACTTCTTTCTTGGAATTACTTTTCAACAGGCTGAATATGAATCTTAATTTCTCGATGCTGTCCGGTTTTCAGAGTCTAATTCTTTGATGGATAGATTGTTTGTAGGATAAATGTGGTTTAATTTGAACATTTTATCCCACTCATCTTGTTCCCATCACAAGGCATTATAAATTTAAAGTTGCGCAATTTACAGGAGCAAGTCAAGGACCTCGAAATGCGCCTTGGCAGAGCAGCTGGAGACTCCGGCTCCTTTATCGAGAAGAATCGCCTCAAGGATATTCTTGATGATAAGAATCACCAAATAGAAAAACTTAAAAGAGACGAGGAAATTCTCCGTGACCAGCTTAGCTATTCCAGACGAGAAGTGAGTAATTTCGCACTTGATTATACAGGTGCAGTGGCAGAAAATTTGTGCGTCGCATGTAAATAATAAGTTTTGATGCTTCAAATTCGTTCATTTTATTAACATGTTCTCATTTATAGTAGAAAATTTATGTGGGTTCCTCACCAATCAAAGATCTTAAGAGTTGAAAAGTCAAATAATGAATTTGAAGAAATAGTATTGAGCTGGGCCGAAATTTCCTAAATAAATGCAGCACGATTTATTGACTTTTGCTATTATATTTTCTGGTGTCAGTATCACCTCACAATGTAAATAGTGCATTCAATTTACCCATCTCAATAGTATTTTACACCATTATTCTGACACAATTCTCTCTCAATCACCAATTCACTCCAATTCACTGGAACTGTCAAGTGATAATTGTCACTGTCATTTGACCTAGTAAATGTCCTCATTAATAACTTCACTGAAGGATATCTTCCTTATTCTGAAATGCCCTCATCTATGCCATCTTCCTATTTATCCGGCAGCGATTCACGTCCTTGTGACGCCAGCTAAACATAAGCTAAATAACACTGTAATCAACCTTGTACTGCAGTCTTGGGCCGAGAACAGCCGTGTAGGGTTCATAACTCCTATCCAGTTAGATGTTAGAAGGATAGTAAAGTCTTATAAAGTCTAGGACAAAGAACCCTCCGCGGATATGTTCAGACTAAACCCTACTTCAGCTATGAGCCGATGAAAATAGTGTTTACGCTTCGGCATATAAGCCTTTGTTAACATACACTGTATGCCGTGTATTCCTAAAATAAGTACTCTATTAATCGTCGGACTGTGCCTCATTAGCACTTACAGCAATAAAGTATGTAGCCAGGGTATGCCTGAATAATTTTTAGTTCGGATATTTTATTACTCATGAATTGCGTTCCTCCCATTTATGTTCTCTCATTTATGTTTTGTTCTCATGATCTCTTCATTTTATCATGAATACCTGATAAAAATTTTTAAATTTGATTCCAATATTCAAATTCATGAAAAATATTTTTCGGTTTAAAACTTATGTTCTTCAACATCAGAAATGTTTAAGTCAAGATCCATCATTCCAGCGCACTTTCATTCCAAAAATATATATCAGCTCTAAATTTGGCCCAATAGAATGAAATTGCTCGTGAGATTCGAACAAACGATTCAAATTAAAATGTTTAAGTTCAAGTTCATCTTCTTTTCTGTCAGGGTGAAGAACTTCGCCGGAAGGTCGACGATCTCGAGAAGTTGAACGAACTGAACGACCGACGACAGACAAACGCCGTCACAGACACTTCAGAGTACGAAAGCACAATCAAGGAGTTGAGGAACAGGTCAGTGATTCTAGTAATTTATCGTCCTAAATATTCTTCAATAATATCCATAAACATTAAATTTAATTACAGTTCATACTGTTGTTCCAACCGATGACTATCTTTACGCTGATGCATCGCATACTTCCCATTTTCTAGCTTTTTTACGTTGTATTTGCTTTATTCACATAAATTCATTATCGATAAGTGCCTACCAATTGTGATTTAAAATTATATTTATACCGCGTTGTAATTGATGATGTTTCATACAAGTTACACGAAGCTTTTTCCTAAAACTATAACTATTTTAAANCTTATACTATATTGATGCACTTCATCACTTGAAAGTTTCTTCTTGGTTCAGTACGAGGAAGATCGACTGCTAGGCGGAGGCAGTCGCAAGGTGCCGGGGCTGAGTCCATAATACCTGTAGCAAAGAGTTTGAATCAATATATCAATATTAATATATTGAATATAAATATAGTATATAATCAATATTTCAACATAAAATAATTTGTATACTATATCGATGCACTTCATCACTTAAAAGTTTCTTCTTGGTTTAGTACGAGGAAGATCGACTGCTGGGTGGAGGCAGTCGCAAGGTGCCGGGGCTGCGGACGCGACTGGAGCTCAATTGGCAGAAGGAGCGGGAGGAACAGCAGCGCCTCCTGCAGGAGACGGCCACGCTCGCCAAGGACCTCAGACAAGTGAGTAGAATAATAGGATTTAGAGGCTAATATTCCTACGAAGAATACTATGATTTGGAGGCTAATATTCCTACGGAAAGATGCTGATTAGTGTTAACACAACATAACATAACATAGTAATGACGGCGCTAAAGAGTAGGCTTGATGTGGCCTGTCACCGATTCTTGAACTTTTCGTGACTGTTCACAGAAGATCTATAATCGTGTCATTCGACCGGATCTTTTCAAGACTGACGATAGTTTGAAATAGCTACTAGACTTCTACCGGGTTCGATATGGAGCTAGGCATTTAAAATCTGAACATATATTTTTCCATAGCTTTATCTAGTCTGTTCTTGAACGCGTTCATACTTGGAGCTCCAACGATGTAATCAGGTTGTTGGTTTGTGCAGAACTCCGAGAACGTGCATTTGGAGTGAAATGATATAAAAGCGCACCTACATACGCCTAAAAATTCTTGCAAAAACAGTCAAACACTTACATTTTTTGGCCTCATACTCACTGAAACTCTTATTTTTTTGAATGATATTCACAGGGCAAAACTTGAAGCTTAACTCAAAACTAGGCCACTCAAATTTACCTTAATCAAATATGAAGATCATTCCAGTGTACTGAATTGCAATGGAATATACGGAAACTGTTTTTAAAATGAATTTTTCATATTAGTAATTGAGAAAAAATTATACTTCCCCTGCTCTCATTTATCCAAATTAAACAGATCAAATGAAATCTTGATTGTCTGTTCCGTAGATTTTCGCGAGATTTCATGTCACAATCGCACTGAAATAAAAGAAAATCAATCGACATCTGTTAAATAGGCTTTTTTGATATACACTTACGTAATTTAAAACATTTCTCAGCTGCTGCAATATTTTCGAAATTGTTAACTCATGTTTATTTGTTAACTCCTGGAACATAATGTAGGACGCAAAAATCATACACGTAATTTTCAGCTATTTCTTCATTATGCGTGACGTGCATACATAAAATTTCCTTCGGTCCGCAGCTCCAATTTTCAATGAAGGACTGCGAGTTCCTGAAATGAAACGAACTTTCTGAATTCGTAGTAATGCGGAACTCTAGGAAGAACCTCGCTCACTTAGAGCCTCCTTTTGCGGTTCCTAATTAATGTTCCGCCCATAGGTTCCTTCTCGCTTTGGGCAAGTGAAACTAGGAATGAACATTGTTTTTTTCTATTGTCGGTATCAAGAGATTCATAGCCATAGGGANCCATTTTCTAGCTTTTTTACGTTGTATTTGCTTTATTCACATAAATTCATTATCGATAAGTGCCTACCAATTGTGATTTAAAATTATATTTATACCGCGTTGTAATTGATGATGTTTCATACAAACTACATGAAGCATTTTCCTATAATGTTTTCCCAGCCGATGACTGTCTTTACGCTGATGCATTGCATACTTCCCATTTTCTAGCTTTTTTACGTTGTATTTGCTTTATTCACATAAATTCATTATCGATAAGTGCCTACCAATTGTGATTTAAAATTATATTTATACCGCGTTGTAATTGATGATGTTTCATACAAACTACATGAAGCATTTTCCTATAACTATAACTATTTTGAATGTATCGTTTTATTCTTGGTGACTTATTCTTATTGTTCAGCATGATTATTTCTACTCTTCAGACTAAGCGTGGCCGAGAAATCGGTCAAAACCGAGACGACAAAAATCAAGATGAAGTACGACACGAAGCTCAAGGCCCTCGCTGAGGAAGTTAGCACCCTCTCGACTCACATGTCGAAATACCGGCGAGAGAGAGACAGGTACAAGGAGCTGCTCGAGGCCTCGCAAAAGAACTTGACACAAATGAAGTCGGGCAACAACGGAGGCTCTGCTTCTCAGTACAGAACATCGAGAGCAGATAACGCTAATGAGGTGAGAGTTCTTCAGCTCTTTTATGTTTTTTTTTACTTATTTAGTGAGAATTAGTTGCTTATTTCTCGGTCTAATAATAGTATTAAATTTTGTCAGTTATTTAGAAATTTAAGTCGAATATCATTGACCGAATTTTTCTAAATAATGCCATACATACGCCTGGTTGTTCGACTGCATCAATGTATTATTCATCAAGAAATATATGTAGTTTTTAGCCCTACTTACATTTTTTTTCAGTTTCCCGCATGTTCCTCATCTCTGTTCATTCAAATCCTGTTTATCTCCGATAGCTGGCAAGTTACGAGTCGCAGGTTCTGGATTTACAAAGCCAGGTCACGGAACTAGAGGACAAGCTCGCTGACTACCGCCTCGAAAACACCAAACTTAAGAACGACCTCGTCGACGTTAAGACCAACGCAGACATACAACTGTGCGAGGCACAGACCAAGCTTAATGAGGCGAGTTCGGCTGTGAATGAAAGAGCTTGGCTAAGTATTAAGACGCTTAACTAAGTATTTAGAAGATGAAAAATCACCAAGTAAATTGGACACATCTTCATTGAAAATCTTTTCGATGAACGAAAAGTAATAAAAAAAAACACTAAGTAATTTTATGACATATTTATCTAGAACCTATTCAATTAACGAAAAGCAAAAACAACGCTAAGGGAATCTTCACTAAACAATATATTCATGGAAGACGTGTAAGACGAATGTATGGTGAATTTACTTAGCGTTTTTTTTTTCAAAGAAAACTTGTGATTTGAGAAAAGTAATGAAAGGTAAGTGCTTGTATAAAAGCTTAGGTAGCCTATGATCTAAAGTAGTGTAAATTCCGTTGCTATTAACAGAAATGCTAATGAAATCAAGATTAAAAAAAATTAAAAACTGTTATCCCACAAATAACTTTCCAAAATTTTTTCACGAAATTCAGTAGTCAGGCAGAGAAGAGTTTAAAGATATACCAGCATTAATAGGAAACGTTTTCGAACTAATATCGAATTTCGAGCTAAGATTTAGGCTTTTTTGATATACACTTACGTAATTTAAAACATTGCTGAGCTGCAGTAACATTTTCGTTATAGTTAACTCATGTTTATTTGTTAACTCCAGGAACATAATGTATGACGCAAAAATCGTCCATGTAATTTTCAGCTATTGTTTCATCAAGCGTGACATGCATGCATAAAATTTCCTTGGTACGCAGTCCTAATTTTCGATGAAAGACTGCGAGTCCCTGAAATGAAACGAATTTTCTAAACTCTTAGTAATGCGAGACTCTCGGATGAATCTCACTCACTCAGAGCTTCCTTTTGTGGTTTCTAATTATTTTGTGGTTCCTAGAGCCTAATTTTGTGGTTCTCCTTTTGTGGTTCCTAATGTTTCGCCCATAGGTTCCTTCTCGCTTTGGGCAAGTGAAACTAGAATTGAAAATAGTTTTTTTGATTGTCGGTATGATGAGGTTTTAAGCCATAGGTAAAAAAAACTCGTTCCAATCGTAAGAAAACATGATAGTGACTGAAACTTGGCGGTCCGTTGTCCCAAAACTACTAACCATTACTTTTTTTTCTAATTTTCGGTAAATATCGCATAAATTTAGTAAAAGTACGAACTGAGCTGCAAATAGTGTCCTTAGTTACGAAGAAAGTAATTAGGGTTGTAAGACAATCAAGAATATTTATACACTGAATGTATGAACATAATTGAATTCTACTGCAAATAATTAATAAATGACAAGATATTACGCACCAACAAGAAATTTGCTTTACCTAACTAATAATTTGAAATCCTACAGTTCATTTTGTATGCCAGAATATATTATTAATATTCTATTTTTCAATGTTTATGATTAATTCTAATTAATATTGAAAATTTCAATCAATTAATAAATTCCAATTAATGCTGAAACCATATTTTTGATTAATTCTGTTGTCTTCGGATTCTACCGAAATTAATCTTGAAATAAATAAAATTATTTATGTGACGACGATTAACATCTAAGTAGAAAAATTAAATTTAACTTTATTTCCATGTTATTTCACAGACGTTGTACGAAGTAGAGAGGGAGCGAGATTTGGAGAAGCTGGAGGCCAAGAGAAAGATCGAGCAGCTCAAGCGCAGCGTCAACGTCGACCAGCAAGACACCATCGGCAAGGTTCAAGAGGTGAGAGAGGTTCTTCATTTTCAACAACGATGCATTGCAAATAATAGTATAATTTCCTGCAGTATAATATTATAATAATGCAATAACATTATGATATTTATACAATATAAAATTATAATATTATAATTTTCATTGTTTGATTTAAAGCTATGATTAATGTTTGATTAACTTTGGTAATATTTAACCTAATTTTATAGTTGGCTGATATAAAATTTCAATCATTGTAGATTACAATGTCGCTGAAAGTTCATGTATTTTAGGCTTTATCCACGTGAATATTGGATTTTTCATGTGGCTGGCATATCCATAAGTATCATAACTAATAAAATTGCTATCACTGTTTACTGTGAAATTTTCCTGTCCATTTAGAATATTTCCAAATTTCACCAAATGTGAGGTTGAAATTTAAATTTGATACTATTTTAAATTTCTACGGTGCTGCGTCTTTCCTTGTAAGTGCACGAATGAGTACTTCGAGTAATAAATCAACTCAGGTGTTACTGAGTGAATGCTAATTCCTCAGTAACGAATTCCCCTTTCCAATTGGTGAATGCTAATTTTTTGTTGCTTTGATATTAACAATATGTCTTAAGGTGAAGCGTAATTGTTCATTCTAATTGCCTCATAACATGCATATCTTTTCACTTTTTCGGTTCCGTTTCCTGATTGCACCTTAATACGTGCAACTCGCAGAATCTATGAAACTATTATTATAAAGTCAATTTCACGCAAGCACGGGCTTTAAAATGCTGTATATAGCCTATTATATTCAATATATGTAATATTGTTGAATGAAGCCTCTAATCTTAAAATGTAGTCAGTAGGTTTTAAAGCAGCTTCTTACTTCTCATATACAGCTGTTATATTCTAAATTAAACCTATAACTTTGTAAATGCAACCTATTCACCTTTTTGCACCAAGCATTTAAAATTTTTCTGATACAACATTTACATTTTTAAAATTGGTAAACTTTTTAGTGAAACATTACACATTTTAAATACAGCCTATAACTTTTAATGCAATCTAAAGTTTAATAACTAAAATCTTGGCCTAGCTGAATTGATCAAAATAAATTTGATCCATTCTTGGCAATAAATTTGATCAATTGATAAAAATAAATTTGATTCTTGGCCTATAAATTTCAAACGCATCCCGCACCTCGTCCTACAGCTGCAGCGAGACCTGCAGGAGCTGCGAGAAGCTCACGCAAAACTGCGCCAGATCAACGAGAAGCTGCGGCGTGAGAAAGACAGGACAGAAGTCGAGCGCGAGGCCATGCGAGATAAATACCTGGGCGGCAGCAGGGAGTCTCTCAACCAGCAAGCCAAAGTCGAGCGAATCTCGGAGGTGGTGAGTCGAGCGTGAGGCCATGCGTGATAAATACCTGGGCGGCAGCTGAGAGTCCCTCAACCAGCAAGCCAAAGTCGAGCGAATCTCGGAGGTGGTGAGTCGAGCGAATCTCGGAGGTGGTGAGTCGAGTGAATCTTGGAGGTGGTGAGTCGAGCAAATCTTGGAGGTGGTGAGTCGAGCGAATCTTGGTGGTGCTAAGTCGAGCGAATCTCGGAGGTGGTGAGTCGAGCGAATCTCGGAGGTGGTGAGTCGAGCGAATCTCGGAGGTGGTGAGTCGAGCGAATCTTGGTGGTGCTAAGTCGAGCGAATCTCGGAGGTGGTGAGTCGAGCGAATCTCGGAGGTGGTGAGTCGAGTGAATCTTGGAGGTGCTAAGTCGAGCGAATCTCGGAGGTGGTGAGTCGAGTGAATCTCGGAGGTGGTGAGTCGAGCGAATCTCGGAGGTGGTGAGTCGAGCGAATCTTGGAGGTGGTGAGTCGAGCGAATCTTGGAGCAGGTGAGTCGAGCGAATCTCGGAGGTGCTGAGTCGAGCGAATCTCGGAGGTGGTGAGTCGAGTGAATCTCGGAGGTGGTGAGTCGAGCGAATCTCGGAGGTGGTGAGTCGAGCGAATCTTGGAGCAGGTCAGTCGAGCGAGAAGCCATATACTTGACCAATACATGGGCGGTAGCAGGGCAGTATTCACCCAGCAAGAAAAACGCGATATACTTTTGGAGAGCTTGAGTCGAGCTCATTGGGATATGCCGATTCAGAAACTGAGAAAGAAAGACGTTGTGAGGCCAGGGAACCTCAAAATATGTGCCGATGAGGTTAACCGAGAGCCTTAGAAAGGGGAGTCGATCAATTCACAGAGAAGGTGAGTCTTGTTAATTTTCCAGGCAATGAGTCGAGTGTACGAACTTCTTTAATTAGAGGGGGGAATTGTCTAAATTTTTCTTTCTGAGGGAAGACAGGCTGGGTTGAGGAAATAACTCAATTTTTATTTGAAAACTGGAAAATGTGAACGTTGTTTGAAACTTATTAAGACTTTATCTTGATACTGAAAAAGATCGAGCATTGCCATAGTAGCTGTCATTTATGTAATGGAAAAATAGACTAAATCCTTTAATTTATGTTTCAGTGACCTGCAATACAAAATTTGAGCTGGATCAATGCGTCAATAATAGAAAACTAGAGGTTAACTGCTGTTTTATTTTAATTTAGCTTATTAAATTCCGTGAGGAAACTTGGAGGAGCAATTGTAAATTTGCTACACTCAAACTGACAGTAAAATCGAAAATGCTAGCAATCTTTGAAAGTGAGAAGATAAAAGTATCGCGTCAGCAGTCATGTCAGTCGAGTAGCTGAGGAAATTCGTAAGTCACGTGAATTGTACGTGAACTAAAACGTACATGTTTTCGACTTTTGCTCGATGACAATGAACATTTCACGCCTCGATACATGAGTAAGCAATCGTTAAAACATTGCTAAGTATTTAACATTGACATGTTTATTTTACAATAACCTTAATGCTATATAAGCCGCCGCAGCACTTATGATGACTACCATCAACGACCGATCTCATAAATGTTTTAAAGATATTGAAACTGCTTCGTATTTATTACGTGGTAATTTAAATCATTGAACCGTGCATATTGGTGTTCTATACGTGATTATCAGTTTTTTAGTGATGCGTGGCGAGTAAAGATCAGTATCTGCTGTGTGGCAGATACTGTTCTTTTGTATCTGCCACATTAGTAATGACATGTGTCATTATCAGTAGTAGATTTTTTTAAAAAACTCCCTTTGCTCTCCAATGCCGAATAAAGGATATTCAATGCCGTATAGGAGATGGCCGAATGCCTTTATGAGGTCAGTTTAATGAAACCGAGGTCAGCCAACCTCGAAAATTTAGATAAGATTGCTGGTGCCAATGGAGGCTCTTCGGTTATTTTTTAGAGGGCTGACAGTATGTTATGAATTTGAACAAACGATGTTCTGCGACAATTATCTAACAAAGCTGTCGTTTCGATTAGTGGCAACTATATTGCCTCAAAGATATCCGATAATATATTGTTAAAACACCACTTGTTAATACACCACGTTGGAGAGTGGCGTTGAAGAAAGAAGCACCACTTCTCCAACGCGCAATCAGATTCCAGAAATCAGTCTTCTAATATAATATCAGCCATTAATTCAACTATCCCCACATCTGAGAGAAATTTCTAAAGTAGTGCAGTATGAATTAGACTAAATAAAAGTACACTCACGTGTGAAATTAAGCTGTTAGTTAACATGGAAGCAAATATAAATTATTGGAATCATATAAATTAGTAAATCAAATAAATTTATTGGAATACAAAAAATAGTAATTTATTTGATTCCAATAAAGATAGAACGTCTTCCGTTATTGTTTCAACCGTAAGGAAAGAAGCACCACTTCCTCAACGAGCGATCCGATTCCAGAAATCAGTTTCGAAAAAAGCTGTCTCTAAAAATTTCTTACGGATTAAAACCATTTTCACTCAATCTGTGCTTGGAAGTATGACTTTTTTTAAATATGTTAATTTTACTATATATCATTCATTATTATAACTCTAATAATTTTCACGATCACGAACTGCTCCTGATTTGTAACTGCTCTCCACTGACACCACTGTATTATACCAATAATATTATATTATATTATTTTTTACCTTGTTCTAATCTGCATTTTCCGAATTTTTAGAACTAATCCTCGACTATCCATTGCCAGGAGAACTGAAACCTTTTCGTTGACCTACAGATGCGCACTGTACGTGACCTGGCTCCGCTTATCCTCGGCGAGAGCATCGATGGCAGAGACACCTCCCTGACCAATCTCTGTGAGTGCCACGAGTGCAATATATTAATCGCACAATGCAGCGCCTTGCGTGCCTCTGCGATAACAGATTATTGGTGTCACCGATATCGAATAATTCGTAGAAGTAAAGAAATTATTTTTTTCGTCCTCTTAATAGATAGTTGTTTAGATGTCATAAATCTGAGCGTGTCTTAGCGATAACAGATTATTGGTGTCACCGGTATCGAATAATTCGCAGAAGTAAATAATTTAAATTTGTTTTCGTCCGTTTATTAGATTGTTGTTTAGTTATCATTAATCTGAGCGTGATTCAGCGATAACGGATTATTGGTGTCCCTGCTATCGAATAATTCATAGAAAAAATAAATTAATTTTGTTTCTGTCTTCTTGATAGATAATTATTCGGTTGTCATTATTTTGAGCGTGCCTAAGCGATAACAGATTATTGGTGGCACTGCTATCGAATAGTTCGTAGAAGTAGAGAAATTAATTTGTTTTCGTCTTCCTGATAGATCGTTGTTTCGTTGTCATCAATCTGAGCGTGACTCATCGGTAACGGATTATTGGTGTCAGTGATATCGAATAATTCGCAGAAGTAAAGAAATTAATTTTGTTTTCGTCTTTTTAATAGATAGTTGTTTAGTTGTCATCAATCTGAGCGGGCCTCAGCGAAAACTGATTATTCGTTTCACTGCTATAGAAAAATTCTTAAATTGGCAAAAATTTTACATTGTTTGCATCCATGCTTTTTGAGAAGAATGTCGCATCCATGCTTTTGGAAAAATTGTGATTTTGTAACAATTATTTTAGAATTTTTAAACTAAAGCTAAGCCTGAACCAAGACTGTAAGTAAATTACAGGCTACTTTGAGCACTGTAAAAATCATTTAATTAATCTGAAGTGATATCCAAGAATATCATTCATCAATTTACGAGTTCATCGGCCTTTGTGAAAGCGGTGGATGGCATGAGGTGAAATCGAGCATTGTGGAGTAAAAGCCTCTCTTCTGCATTCCCGGTGCTTGTTTCAAATGACATAATTTGGAGAATAATCATGCAGTCTTACTATACCTCAAGTGGAGGGCATATTTAACTAAGTCAATTCGATAAATCTTCTAATCATCATCATCGATGATTGTGAACAGAAGAATGTACATTTATTTATCTTGATTTAAGTAAATACTGTTGAGGAAAACATTTTGCATCAAGTCATTGATGCAATATCAATAAATGCACAATAATTCCAGTATTATATTGCAGGCAAGCTTATCGCGATATTTTAAATAACAATTTTTTCTAATTTCGGAACTGATTGCCCGTAAAAATCTTATTTTAACCGTGAAGAGATAGATATCAACTATTCTGCGAAGAGATTACAAAATGCTTGGCATATTACGCTCAAAATACTATACAATCTTTTTACACTTATGCAAATTTTTTTATCTTACTTGTCTTGACAAAGAGAATTTGGTTTAAAAAGGTTTAATTTAAATTGGTAGATAAATCTTCCTTAACATTCACATTTATAGCCTCAAAAATTCATAGTATCTTTAAAGAAAACGTTTCGGAGTCCAGCTCCATCGTCAGTCCGAAAATTCTAGAACACAGATAAATCAGTAATTAGTACAGTCATGATTGCAACAAAAACCCTAAGCTGTAAAACCTATCTATTTACAATTTCCAGCGGGTAAGAGCTAAAAGCTAAATTCAAACTAGGCCTCTGTTTAAAAATATACAATGATTCTAAAATGCGCAAATCAGAAACACCGGAACTGGAAGCTAAAACTTTGAAGTCACTGTCAGACACTGGGACATCGCACTGCTCGGCGTGAGCCTGAATTTAGCTTTTAGCTCTTACCCGCTGGAAATTGTAAATAGATAGGTTTTACAGCTTAGGTTTTTTGTTGCAATCATGACTGTACTAATTACTGATTTATCTGTGTTTTTAGAATTTTCGAACTGACGATGGAGCTGGACTCCGAAACGTTTTCTTTAAAGATACTATGAATTTTTGTGGAGTTTTCTTTGCTTTTATGTTTTTAGTGAATTTGCGATTAAAGCAAACAAGTGACATTATTACTTATAGCCTCATTGTTGTACTTATCTCCATACCCACGTATTATGGGGCCTGTTTATACAGGTAAATTAATTCCCTTACATTTGTATATTGCAGCCCATAGAGCGACAGATCCAGTCAATGAATTATTACATTTAATTTAATTTAATCGTATTATCTTCTCGCACCATAGCTTGAAGCTGGCATGCGAGGCTGCGTTCTAGCAGCGTTCTGGCAAAACCAGTAATTCGCAATATTCCTTACCACTATCGATCTTTAATTTTTTGTTAAAATGTTGCTCATGAAAATTTAAGAGTTATGATTTCATCTACATTGTATTTACATTTGTACTTTCTAATCTAGACATCATATTGAAGTGGAATTTGGAGTATATTCAGATAAGTATTTTATCACAAATTTGAATAAAACGCGAATCAACCTCATAGTGTTTTATTCATTTTTCTTAAAATTATGTTACATGAATGGAATTTAGGTTGAAAGCCATGATAAAATTATTTCAGGTCACAATAAGTATAAATTTTAATTTTTTACTCGTGAAAGGTCATGACATCCCGATTTTCATTGCATCCGTTTTCTTGACGATCGATCGCACTCACGTAATAAAAAAAACTTAAATTTTATCAATGATGGTGTACGATACGATTTGAAACAGGTGAAAATAACCTTTATTTATAGTTTAGTTTCATTTTTTAAGGCATCGTTAGATTGGAAATAAGACATGGAATAAGTTGACCTAGATTGAGTGACGATATAAAATTATTATTTATTGTTGGCGGAGGTGGAAGGAGGGTCTGCGTCTGACACCGGCTGGTCTGCCACGTATTTTTAGACCTTCTATTTTGAACGAGACGAATATTTCTGCAGGGTTTTTTTCTGTAAGCCTCAGATCCAATATCCGCGCTCTGTGTTGCTGTGCGCATACGAGGACACACTCATGGAAATGTGTGTGATTTTGTCCAAATTGCGATGCATTTTGCGCCCTTGTGTGGGTCACCCTGACCCAGTTTGGACCGGCAAAAGGCGTGTCAGTGCTTCTTGCAGAGAGTGTGTCATCATTTCGATAATATAATCCATTCGTTTTTCGGATTGCATGAGAGAAACGAGCCCTAGTCTTAATATGCAAGTATTTTTTGTACGAAATTTTCATGCATGAATTGTACGTTTTCGTTGGGATTTATGTACGCTAAATGAAATATAAACGTAACTGGTATTACTAGTCAGTTTTTTCAATTGTAAAACTGAATAAAAATGATTTCATCGTTGGGCGACGAAACGAGTAGGAAAAGTGATATCTACTGACAACTCCGTCTCAAAAGAAGTTTTTTTAAGTTTTTACATCAATGCTAATCCATTACGAACTGAGAAATCCCTAAAATGTTCAAAATTTGAAACTTCAATAATGACAAACGTGCTCCTCTGCGGTTATTTCGCTGAATTTGAACTCAGCAGGTAAAGATTCTCATAAATTATTAGTCAAAACAGGATTTTATTTCATCCAACAGCAATTTATGTGTCTCTTCTGTTGCTGAGCTACTATATTTTAACTCAAATATAATGCTCACAAATTATCAGCCTAAAACGGATTTTGGTTAATCCAACAGCAAGTGTCTCTTCTGTTGTCAAGTTGCTACATTTTAACTCAAATATAATGGCCATATACTATTAGTCTATAACTGATTTTTAATTTAACCCAACAGCAAGTTAATTATGCGTCTCTTCTGTTGCTGAGCTGCTATATTTTAAGTCAAATATGATTCCATATATAATTATTCAATAACTGATTTTTATTTAATCCAACAGCAAGTGATGCGAAGCCTCGAACAAAAGAGGATTTCACAGACGCCCTCAAGAAGCTGGTGCGTGGTATGGACGACCTCAAGGCCATGATGGGGCTGTACGATGACCGAGACAGGATACGAAGAGCCACGTCGCTAAGAAGGTTGGTCTTGAACGTATCAAACCTGGGCCTATACTTTCAAAAAAAGTTAAGAGATCGTAAGTTCATCCGCCAATCATTGACGGCCTTTCAAGCAAAATCCACCAATCATAGACATGTAAATAGAGCGTAAGTACTTACGTCGCTAAGAAGGTACTTATTTCACACAAAACTTTGCGTGTTTAGGTACTGGAAATTTCCTACATTTCGAAAAAAACATCTATATTACTAGCATTTTTGTTTTCTGTTGATGGAGTTTTGCGTGTTGGTCTTGAACGTATCCAACCTGACAACTGACGTTTGATTTAACCTTGATTAAGCGTTTATACGTTGAATTGACGTCGATTGAACGTTGTTTCGTTTTTTATATATTCGTCGATAGAGAAGTATTTGTCTGCGACATTAGTTTAAATGTATTCATTTAATTGAAAAGATAGATAAGTTGAAGATAGATTTGAGATCAAGGTTCCATGTGTAATAGAGTAATTAAATTGACACTCAAACTCAATCAAAGAAAAAATAAGCCTTTTCTACATTTAATAAGCGTCGCATCGATGATTATCGTACACTTTGTAATTCAAAATTTTAGAGGTTACTATATATGCCTCATGGAGATTTATGAGTTGTGATCAATTAATTTACAACTGTATCATCGATCCTCGGCATGGTCTTGGACCAGAATCCATTTAGAGGTTATATAACTGCAAAATAAATGTGAATGTTCTAATCTTGCATGAAAATGCGGATGAATTGCGCTATATCTGTAACTCAAAACTTACCGGAATTCGTTCGCTGCAAAGATCCAACTGCATGGCAATGAATCGCTTCATGAATATAGTAACAAAAATCCTACGTTATTCACGAAATAAATAGAATTCGTTATTCTCGAATAAATAAACTCGATATAAGTCCTTGCTGCTTATTCCTTAATTCCATTAAAACTTAAAAGTCATGAATATTTGCTTCTGTGGTTTATGGATAAGTTATCAAGTTTAATATCGAGACGTGTTATTTTAAGAACAAATGCGTATTTTTGTCTTCCTCTTATTCCCGAAGCTCGAAGGGCGTTAGATTTATTTTTGTTGTTGCAGGGCGATATCCTTATTGGCAATATCTATTCAAGTTCTAGCAAAAACTGAAGTTCAAATATTAGGTCTGATTGATGCACTCAAGGTTCGTGTTGGAGTGAGGTTCGACATTCGTAACTTGCGTGGTTCGACATTCGTAGTTTCTTTCGTTTGAATTGTGGTTATGACTTATTAAACGTAATGACCTAAAGTGTAAAGAGTGTAAACTTATACGCCATTATTTCCGTGTGAAAATATCTCAGGGAATAAAAGTTACTTAATTTTAGTTGAACGGATTAATTGTAAATGCGGAGGTTAGATTATAAACTAGCTGAGCTCAGGAAAAAATTGTCAAAAATCGCGATTTTAAATAACCTAATTTTGGCAAACTGACTCTGAAGAATTTGGTTATAATTCAAGTCAAACCAGCGACGTCCAGAAGACTCACATTTATACACGTGAAAGGGAAAGGAATTTCTTGATGTTCATTTCCGGGGAAATTTTCGCAGGTCAACATAGGACATTGACACTGGAGAGACCGATTGCCAGTGTCAAACAGCGTAACTAAGGCCCCGTTGACACTGCTAAGCTTGAGAGAACAAAGCAGCGACATTAGAGTGATTGCCCAAATAGCGAAGCATTGTTAGCTCTTATGTGGGTCAGCCTGACCCAGTTTGGCCCGGTAAAAGAGTAAGAAGGAACAGTGCTACTCCGTCACTCTTAGAACAATATAAATATTAGAACAGTATAAATATATATGGATTATCGGTTATTTGCTTGACACAAGGTATTTCATTCTGCAACGAATAAGTGTTCAAATTTGATCATCATTTTTCGGAAATTTGGTTTGCTACGGAATCTGTTTAGCAAATTTTTTTTACACAGAATCACGACGGTTATCAACTTCCCGTTTCGATTTGGTGGACAATTGGCCACTTCCATGTGAAGAACCGTTTATTTTCGCTTTAATAAAACCATTGTAATATCATCAGAATATCATTCTCCGTTGTTTGTCATTTCCTCGTTACGAAAAAAGATTCTTTTGTTCAGGTTTTTCCACGTTTTTTTACCCATAGAACCTTTTTGTCTTCGAACTGTTCTTTTCATATACCGTTGTTTTCATTCCTTACTTCTTGGTGTTCTTACCCCTATTTCTTTCCTATATTTTCTATTTATTGATAGCTTAGTTTTACCCTCTTCTCTTCCTCCGTCCACAATGCCCTTCTCCAGTTTATTCAGTATTTTCAGTATTCCCGAAGTATCCTGAAACGAACGAGTTGCACTTCAATTAAACAAGGGACAGCCCGTAAATTCAATTACTTGCTTGCTAACAGCGTTTTGGCGCTCGGTTACCACTTTACTATCAGGCGATATCTGAGAAAAATTTCTTCCTCTCATGCGATATCTACTCAAAATTTTTTTACTTGCATGTGATATTTACGCAAAATTTCTTCACTTGCATGCGATATCTACGCAAATTTCTTCTTTAAAATGGAGTGGTCAATATTCACCACAAACTATATTAGTGAGATTAAGACAAGTATTCTGTTTGGTTGATATCAAAACAGTTTTTAGTTAATCAATTATTCAATTTTTTCAGCTTTTCTAGTTTTCATCGCTTGAATAATTGTTGCCCTAATTTGAATTTATAAGGTTACCGCATATTCCACATCAGTTAACATTGTTTATCTGTGTTGCGATCCTATCCTTTGGATAAATTATTGTCATAAAATCTTGTTTACTGGATTCAACTCATTCCTTATCAATAATTTTAAATTTTTACTACGACGGAAAAATTTATTACTTATATTTTCTCACTCCATGCAACAACCAATTTAACATAAGTTCTTATTTTGATCAATTGTTTACAAATGTCTTAGGCTTTTTTTGCCTGATCCATTTCCTCTTTCGAACAATCAATTTCGTATATAATTTTTATATCAGATAATTTATATTTACCTTACTCGTGATTTTCTATACTAGTAACCTGCGACCTCTTGCCTGCTTCTTAAGTTAAGTTGCATTTAAGTTGTATTTTTGTTTATATTCAGAGCGCTTTCGGTCGAAAGCGACGACGAAGGCAGCACCACCGGCTCGCTGAGGTCCAGGAGCGTCGGCAGAGGCGGTCTGCACAGACAACATTTGATGCCCAAGCAGCAGAAGACGAATCTCTACCGTAAAGCTCAGTCCCTTGACCACCAGATGTCGGAGGACAGGGTTAGTGACAATAGTGTAACAGAATACGGACGAACCTCTACCGTAAAACAGTCCCTTGACCAGCAGATGTCGGAGGACAGGGTTAGTGACAATAGTGTAACAAAATACGGATGAATCTCTACGATAAAACAGTCTTGTGACCACCAGATGTCGGAGGACAGGGTTAGTGAAAATAGTGTAACAGAATACGGACGAACCTCTATCGTAAAACACAGTCCTTTGACCACCAGATGTCGGAAGACAGGGTCAGTGAAAATAGTGTAACAAAACATCTCTGCCTCGCGACTGAAGAAGTGGTAAACAGTTGTTATTGAAATTAATGCTGGAGTCACATCCGTTAATATCCCTCAGCTTAATATAACCCAATTAGTTTAGAAATTATGAAATTGGTTGAATGTTAAAAGAGTCTTTGGTAAAAACAACAAGATGAGTTGATGGAGAATTTAGACTATAAAGATATAATTTATAATGGAAGAAAGTGAACCATTGAATACCTACGCAGTACATACCAACTTAAACAATGTTGCACAATTGGCTTTAACAGTGCGGTCACTGTATAAATTTGATTCCAACATGATAAGCACATGATTTTTTCCTAGATTAGTTGTCTAAAGTCAATGACGAGGTTGAAACTAACGTTAAAATACTATTCTCAATCAGGCACCGTTAATTTAATTAAATAGTTTTCAAGAATAATTTAGAAGTTGCCGTTGTTGATCAATTCACACAAAATTTCACTTCTGAGGTCGAATTAAACTTACGGATCTCAATAAAGTTGCTCGCTTTAAATACGCCTATTCATGTGCAAGTACAGGGTGTTTCAGAATTAAGTAACCCTTTTAATTTGTTAATAAATAAAAAACTAAGAACGTTATGAAGTTGAAACTTGTTTTATTTAAAAGAAGAACATTTTCATGGTAATATTGTATCATAGTTACGTCATTATCCTGTTATTTAAAAGATATTATATTTAAAAACTAGGATACAATATTACCATAAAAATGTTCTTCTTTTAAATAAAACAAGTTTCAACTTCATAACGTTCTTAGTTTTTTATTTATTAACAAATTAAAAGGGTTACTTAATTCTGAAACACCCTGTATAATTATCAATATTAATAGGAACAATTTGTAAATGAAAATTCATTTGAATGTGTGTAAAATTTGCGATTAGTGTTTTCAATATAATGACATAAATGCAACAAGGTTGCGCGAAATTATTAAGAAAACAATATCTGAAATGTTGCTCAGGTTTTAAATTTTTAATTGCTATTTCCACACAGAGTAAAATCTGGGTTTCAACCGACGCGGGCAGCACTTCCAGCATCGAATCTTCGATGACAGAAGAAATGCGAAAAGCCAAGTTCGACAGAGACTCTTCGCTGGACCGGTGAGCAAAACCGATATGCGAGATCCAGTGCAAAATATATATCTGAACAGGATGAAGTATGGTTACGGTAGAATTAAAACAATATTAACGACAGGATTTCTCTGGGGTGACACTAGTTCTGCTTTGCTTTGAATATTTATTAGGCCGAATGACAGTGAAAAAAACATCATTATTTAATGAATGCAAAAAATAAATGAAGAAATTTTTCGAAAATAACATTAGCAGAACATTTTAGGCCTGGAATATATTCCTTTTCTTCATTACTTCCGATCTCTTTAGTGTGAAAGTGCCGATAAGCAATATCAAAATTTGAACACTCGAGAAGCTCTTCCTGAAATAATGGACCTGACGTTGCAAGTACTGTCTTAGTGATTTTTCCACAATGTTTACAGGATCGCTATGATTTGCTTAGAAGGGATATAATGTATATAGAATTTTTATAATACAGGTATGTATGCAGTCACTGAATAAGTGCAGTGTTTATATCCTACTGAATTTTTCAAATATACGACTAGGATAAATCACCGTAAAAGCCGTGATTCGTTAGGGTTGTGACATCAATGACCTAATCAAAGCCGGAGTGCAGAAAGCAGCAATGACTGCGGCTTGGCTATTTTTTACCTGTCATAAAGTGGACATTTCGGCGTCATCTCGGCGCATTCCAGCTCTCGTCCTATAGCTTGTTACTCATGTTTGGCATCAGAAATGTTTATTCTAGGCTATAAATTTTAATTGGTACGCATCGGTAACCAATCAACTCGTGCCACTTTGTGAGGAGTAAACATTTTTGTGAGGAGCAAAAAAATTTTTTGAGCGAAAATTTTTGTGAGGAGTAAAAATTTTTGTACGGATAAAAAATTTTTCTGAGGGGTAAAAATTTTTGTAAGATATAAAAATTCACAGCCACAATGCGCACCTGTGAAATAACGGTTCAAGAAGAAGATTTTTGCAGTTCTATTAAGTAAAATAAAAATTTATGGAGCTACATGTACGAATGCGGCAATAAGTTTCACTAAATAATCAGTAAGTACGCATTTATAAAATGAAGCGCGCTTGAGTTGAGTTATTCTTTCATGCGTTATTCATCGATAATGGGAAAGAATATTAAAATTATTCTTTTCAAGTTACGGATAAATATTTCCCAAGTCATGGATTTCATTTCGTGCTGAATAGAGAACTAAGTCTAACGTAAAATTCACCTTGATGAATTTGTTGACTGAAAACTGATCTTTCCTGAGATCATGAAAAACTTATTTATGATTTTCCGGATTTTTTTATTTCCTTGAACCAAAAAGTGTCATTAACATCATGATTGTTTTCTACAATCAATATCACGTCTATTTATTTCGAGGTTCATCGTCAACGTTAATAAAATGCATGGATATTTTATAATTATAAGTTTTTTGTAACTTTAGATATATAATTGATAGATTAAAATCAAAACAGTGATTTTTTAATTTTACAACGGTTGATGGTCATGCTTATATGAATTCCAAATTTCAGAAAACTTTGGTTATTAATTATTGGTTATTGGTTGGTTATTAATTTCTGACAGATGAGATATAAATGAATGAAATTATTCATCAGATAACTTAATAATAATGCGTGAATAAATTGTTCATCAAGTTTCTATTTCTCTAACCGCTCTTTTTACTTATACTGAAACTATATTTTCCCGAATAATGCTCAAATTTTCAAACCGAAGACGGAAACAGATTTGTTTAAGACAGCTAATTATTTCCCCATTTAAGGTTAGCACTGAAATTCATCTTCAATGGAAATAAAGAAATTGAATAAATTGCTTCACTGTCAGACTAACACGCGCTAGAATTTTCTGAGATCAACGTATCATATGTCGATAATTGTGTTCAATGTCCCAAAATTCAGCATTCCTAAGACTCTTACCTCATTTTGAATAACTAAAAATAATAGCTTCTACACATTTAAGGACGAAACAATGTATTTTATTATGATTTTTCTATATAGAAGAAAAATCTCATCTTTTTTATTCCACTTGTTGGAGGTAATCCCAACATTTTCTCTCCAGCAAAAATCGGGCTTATTAGACAATGAAGTTTCTTTTAATCACAGCTCGAAAAAATGACAGAAATTCCTTTTTTTTGCAGAATATCCACAGGATCTCAAACAAGTGAGATTGAAGGAGAGAAAAAACCAAAAGGCATCAAAGGCCTCTTCTCCAAACTCAGCAAAGCTCGCTCCATTGAAGATTCTGCTACGGGCGACTCAATCGTCGACGTTGGAGTCAAGGTTGGTGTCACTTTAGGGTCAAGGAGATACACTACTTATATAACGTCACGTAAAATTGACAGTATTGTATAAACGTCGAAGTCAAGGTTTGAAGCATTTTAAGGTGCCACTTACGCTTTGTTAATAACATCACTTAGAATTTTGGTATAGTCGACGTTGGAGTCAAGGTCAGTGTCACTTTACGGTCAAGAAGCTACTCTACGTTCATAACGTCACGTGAAATTAATAGTATAGCATAGAAGTCTAAGTCAAGGTTTGAATCATTTTAAGGTGCCACTTACGCTACGTTAATAACATCACTTAGAATTAATGGTATAGCTAGTAGACGTTGGAGTAAAGGTTTGTGTCACTTTAGGGTCAAGGAGCTACACTACGTCTATAACGTTACGTGAAATTAATAGTGTTGTAGATGTCTTAGTCAAGGTTTGAATAATTTTAGGATAATAAAGTTACACTACGTTAATAACGTCACTTAGAATTATTGGCATAGTAGACGTTGGAGTCAAGGTTTATCAGTTTAGAGTCAAGGAGCTACACTACGTTAGTAACGTCATGGTAAATGCATTGAGTGGCTTAAAATTACTATACTTCTGTTACGTGAGTATAAAGGCAATTTTTAATATAATCATGTAAGGTAATGTAAGATAATAAAGGTAGTTTTTAATATAATCATGTAAGATTTCTCTGTTTTCAACTATAGCAAGACAATATTTTTGCTTTAGTTAGGTATGGCTATCATTGTTGCTATATTAATTATATATACTAATATTACAATTGTTATATATATTATTAATAAAATTATTATTTTTTAATCATGTAAAGTTGCATCCTGACAATGTCAATATTACCTGCTCTCGCACATCTGCGTGTGAATCAATAATCATACCAAGTCATAAAGTCATAAAGCATTGTAATTACCTACCTAATGCTTTATCTAATGCTATCTATCTAATACTTTATGACTTCCAAGTCATAAAGCATTGTAATTATTTACCTAATGCTTTATCTAATGCTATCTATCTAATGCTTTATGACTTCCAAGTCATAAGGCATTGTAATTATTTACCTAATGCTTTATCTAATGCTATCTATCTAATGCTTTATGACTTCCAAGTCATAATCAAGTCATAAAGCATTGTAATTACCTACCTAATGCTTTATCCAATGCTATCTATCTAATGCTTTATGACTTCCAAGTCATAAAGCATTGTAATTATCACGTCAAAGTTTAGGTTCAAACTTTCTTCGCGTTGTCACGGAAGCGCTCACGTTGTTAACGACTCTTAATTAATCTGTGAATTTTTATTTTCACGTTTGCCTTTTTTCTTGGACGAATAATCCTCCAATATCATGGTAAATTATATCATTTGCTGGGGGAAATTTTTCTTAAAGATAACAGCCATAGGCTCAACACAGCGCTGCAAATTTTGATCTAAGAGTTAAACTTCAACATTTCGAATCTTGTATATTCCAGTCACTATTAAATTAAAATGTATTTACTTACATATTTTTCCGAAAGGTTATGACGTCCGCACATTCAATTTCCCGTTCTATAATGTCCGCAGCTCAATGTTCTCATGTAATACATTTTTCGACACGTATTTGTTCTCATGTAATACTTATTTCTACACGTATTTGTTCTCATGTAATACTTATTTCGACACGTATTTGTTCTCATGTAATACTTATTTTGGCATGAATTAAACCTCTAAAAAACCCAATGCAGGCTGCGATGCTGTCGGGAGTCGGAAGCTCCGGTAAAGATATTCCATCAGACGTGGAAAAAGATTCAATGACGTCTAAAATCAAGACGTTATTTAAAGGGAAAGCGCCGCCCTCCAGATCTCAAAGGTGAGCTCAAGCGATTCTCGGGAATAAAATGAAATCGATCGTGCATCGGTAAAATATTAAAGATATATAAAAAGTTTTCCTCAGAAGGTAGCAATTTCAAGGTTGTTTTTTCAGGGATTTGTACAAATATTTTAAATAATTTTTTTTTTCAGGGATTTGTACAAATAGTTTTCTCCAGGATATGAATAATCTTTCCCTCTTATACGTGAATAAGGAAATTTTCCATGCCTGCAATTTTGTACTCAACGTGACAACCTAAATATTTACAACATTCTTAGTATTCCACGTCCAATTTATAATTGTCATACTGGTCTAAATTTTGAATTTAAGTGAGTATGATGAAACGTAGCTTCAATATGAACGGTGATTGATCGAGAGCACTCAAAGTGCAGCTTTAAATAAATGCAACAATTTTCCGATTCATTGCAACATTTTTTCCGCTAAATTCTTTTAAATTTTCTAATATGACTTCAAGAGACTAGAAAGTCGGCATGAAGCTGTCTCTAATCTCAATTTTTATAATGTGTGCATTTTTTGCAATAATGTTATTGAACTCGTATTTTCGGCTGCCCTGTGAAACAAGTCACTCTTGATAACGCTGTAAAAACTATCATAAACTGTTTAATTTCGTAATAATTTACTTGTAAATACTTTTGCCAATCGCGGATGATCTTTTTTATGTAGCATTTCTTATATTTTATATCATTATATTTCATATTGTAAAAAAAAAGAAAAAAATTACAATGAAATCAAATAATTAAGTGAAGACTAATTCGCAAGTGTCACGCGTTGTTACATAATAAGTGAAAAGAGCATTTAAAATATTTTCAGTGAAAATTTTCTTTTTGAAAACTCTGGAAGAATTTCAAAATAGAGACTCTTTCGCCATTCAAAGACTAAACAGAACATTTTTAAAAAACAATAAAATATGATTTCGATTATTTATATCATTGAAATCGTATTTTAATAAATTAAATAAATTCATTAACCACTGAATAGCTCATTAAATTTTCATTTATAAAATGCATCGCGAAGATGAATAAAAATTTCGAATGTCATTCGGTCTATGAAGGCTGATTCATAATGAATCATTTTTGAGTAATAATAAAACTCGTAAATCTCCCATTGTTATCGAAATAATATCGTTAAATTCATTAGTTCTCAATAAAAGTAAATTAATTCCCTTCTTATTTGTGTATCGTATCATTATCACAAAAAAATTATTCGTGATATTCTGCTAACTTCCTATCAGGAAAGTAAAACATTATAATTTTAATCAAGTACCAAAAATGAGCTTTGGAGTTCGACCTTCCATAGTTCCTCAATTACATCGTAAAAGTGTATTTATTGTAAAATATTTAGCTTAGATGGCTCGTTAATTTTTGTTCTGTCTTCGCATTTAACTCAATTGGCTTCAAGCTTCACTAAGGCTTTAAATGAATTATTTATTCCTCCTTATTTGCAGCACCGAACGAGATAACTCGAACGTGAAGAAAACTAAATCTATTTTCGAAGCCGACGCTGCATCGATCGCATCGGTGAGTTCTACTTTACTTGCGCTCTCGAGTACAACTTAAAGCAGAAATATTACAATGCCTGTCTTTATAAAGCCAGCAAGGGGCCCGAATAAAATCAATTGTTAGGATCAATGAAATCAATTCAATGAATGAAATAAAATTGTATGAAGTAAATTTTATTGTATTGAATGTATTGTATGAAGTAAAATTGTTAGGATCAAATTGGATTGTTTATCGACAACGAATAGAAAATAGTGGGATATCTAAGATCTTTAAAGTTGCTATCGTTGGGACGTAGCATTTAACACGTTGACTACGTATTGGTACACATGCGTACCACGAAATGTATTTCTCCAGGACGTAGTGGTACATAATTCAGGTTGCCTAAAATCGGCCAAATCCGAGAACAAAAAAGGCCAAAAAATGCATCGATCGCATCGGTGAGTTCTACTTTACTTGCACTCTCGAGTACAACTTAAAGCGGAAATATTACAATGCCTGTCTTTATAAAGCCAGCAAGAGGCCCGAATGAAACAAATTTTTCGGATCAAAATGGATTGTTCATCGACAACGAATAGAAAAAAAATTTTTAAATCATCATTTCTGATGATCAAATCTTGAATTGTTAGGCAGCATAAGCATGCATGCCAAATTTAAAGTTTCTAAGATGTTCAGAAGAGCTCTAAATTAAGGTCTGAATTTTTGATGACAGACAGACACGAAACGAAGTCAAGAAAACCGTGGTAATAGTGGGCTCTCTAAGATTTTCAAAGCCGCATTTCAAATATTACTACGTGGCATTTAAAAATTTTTTTAAAAAGGCTTTCATGTATATGGAATTGTCTAAAGCTATTGATATTCACCTAGTAAAGATGTATTCAGGTATAACTAAAATTTCAGGAAATTGAATGAAGATGATGTAGAAATGAATGGCGATGAAAATGTTGAAATGAATAAATAATATTATCTCCGTTTTGACATGGTAATGATTTGATCGTTTTCTCTTACAAAATAATTAGCTTATTTCTATTTTCCCAACAGCCAACGCTTCACCCAATTATCAAAACTAGGTAACGGGTGTGAAGCAATTTTTTAGTATTGTTTCCGTACGCTCATTAGCTTAGCATCCGATAGTCTTTGTCGATCAGGTAGTGTCCGGAAGCTTCCTAGTTATCATACCGACGGTTCATTAGTGTTTGGAAGTTTTTAATTATTTATTCAACTGATCGTTAGTGTTTTGATGCTTCTCATTAGCTTTCCGACTGTTCATTGTTCAGAGGTTAGCGTTCGGAAGCTTCATAATATTCTTTCTGTAGGCTCCATAGCTTAAGGCCTAGCGGCTTTCTTTTTTTAATTAAAACGGGTTATATTAAAATATTCAATAACCTTATAGCTGAGTTTGGTGTTTGTAGTGATAATAATTGTTTTTGATCGATGCAGTTAAAAATAAATATTAGCTTGCATAAGTGGTCTTGATTCCATATAGCATAATTTTTCCTAATTAAGTTCTAATCAATAATGATGGACCAATAAAAAACCACCGCTAATGAGGCAGAAAGCGGGGCAAACGGTGTCGGGTTCGGCGAGTCCATCTCCGTCTCATTAGAACCCTGATGCTCTAATTCGGCCAATTCGATTAATGACTCATTGTGTTCATTACCTTAACAGGTAGCTTGGACCTTTCCCTTCTGTATTCTTTATTGTTAGCTGCACACATTCCTTCACCCATTTCGAATTTAATTGAAAGCTAAAAGCTCTTGTTCGGATTTCATTGAAAACAGCACAGCCGATCGCTCGCTTGATGTGATAGTAAAAGTGCAGGTTTCCTTCCTTATTTATCTAGACAAATAACTGCAAATGAAACTTTTGATATTAACGCTGAATAACTGTACCTTAAAGTGGTGTTTTAACACACGCTTGAACTCCTCATGTTCTCCTAAATAACGTTTTTCAGACACGTAGTTAGCAAAACTATATCCTAGAGAACATAATTGGATGCAGAGACATCATTTTCAGAGTGAGCATAAATATTAACCGTTCTAAAATACTAAATTATATCTTCGATTTATATTCGATTCGACAAATACGATATAATAACAGACCAAAACTAATCAACCCTTCATATATACTGCTTTACTGTTGATGACAGAGTTGAGTCCACAGTAGTAGCCAGTAAAGCCGACCAACAGGCCATGGGCCTATGTCTTCAACGCCGACACTTCTATTCAATTCTATTCATAATATTACATAGAAATTCGAACACGGACCAATTGATCCGGTGACAGAGGTTACTCAATCGTCCTGTACCAATTCTGTCGTAGTCGCAGAAGACAAGCGCGTGAACTCCGATTTTCATTGAAATATTTTCTTTTTCTAAAACATTTTAGTGTTTTATCGCGATTTTGAACAACCTGTTTGACGCTGATAAAATGATTGTTATTTTTTCGTGAACAGAACCAATTCCTGAACACTGCCACAATATTTTTTAACGTTCAGCGAAAACCATTAAAAACACTGGTAGATTATTTATGGTGTTTGCATCCTTCCATAAACACTTATAATATTATAGTTTGCCAGCACAGAACACATCATAGAACATAAATATATTTTTCGTGTTTGCCCACACAAAACACCTCCCTGAACACTACTATAATTTCATGTTTTTTCATACAGAACAATTTCGTGAACACTTATATAATATTTGTGTTTGCCCATAAAAAACACCTCCCTGAACACTAATATATTATTCGTTTTGCCCACACAGAACACCTCCCTGAACACTAATATATTATGTTTGCCCACACAGAACACCTCCCTGAACACTAATATAAGATTCTTGTTTGCCCACACAGAACACCTCCCTGAACACTAATATAAGATTCGTGTTTGCCCACACAAAACACCTCCCTGAACACTAATATATTATTCGTGTTTACCCACACAGAACACCTCCCTGAACACTAATATATTATTCCTGTTTGTCCACACAGAACACTTCCCTGAAAACTAATATATTTATGTTTGCCCTCACAGAACACCTCCCTGAACACTAATATATTATGTTTGCCCACACAGAACACCTCCCTGAACAGTGCAGCGAATGTTCCCCCCGTGCTGCGGCGTCTCCAGGGCCGCAGTAGCGCGTTCGGTCCCACAATAGCCAACAAGCCAGCCTCCCTCCAGCGACAGTCTTCCCACGAAACCAGAGTCTAAAATTTGTATATTTATTATTATATTAATTGTGATGAGTATTGATTGATATTGTATTGATGCTCATATTAGCGTTTACTATCAAAGATATTAAATGGTTGAGCAATCCGATCACCGTTTATGAAGATCTTCGCAAGACCATAGCGGGAAAAATATTTAGTTGAATATTATTTCAATGCTAATAAATTGATTGGAATTTCTGAAAGTACGCGTTGGATTCTGAAAAAAATCTTAGACATTTTCTGGTATTATATCATTCACTCTTGACTTTTCCGTGGTTGCTTGCTTGTAATAAGTATTAATGCTAGTACAGATTTTTTATCCACTTTATACAAATGAAACTATAAAATGAAGTAAATGAAAGATAGACCATATCGCAGATTTTAAAAAAGTCCCAATTTTGAAAGTCTTGCATTTAATGGCCATAACTTTTTAATTAACACATCCGTTAAAAATCTTATTCACGGATCTGTATTCTTGAGCTCTCTTCAACTCTAAATTAATTTTCTGTTTAATTTTTAACGCCCGGCGTTTGATTGAACATGACTTTTCATTTGAAATTTAATTTTAACGGCTCCAAAACTAAAATTATTACTTCGCAGTTGCGGAAAGAAACTAATATTAAAAAAACTCAAGTACGCATGTAAAAAGCAGAGCATTTTTCTGGGGCCTTACCCTTATTGCTAATAATAAGAGTTAGATCGTCGTATCATTGTATAATATTTTTACTATTTTCCATGGGAGCTTGTATATTGGTTATTTCAACTTTATTGCTTAGGATTATTATTAAAAATATTGCAAATATTGTCTGGAATTATCAACGTCCCTATTCCAAATTTCGCCAGATGGTAATTATGCAAGTTCGTATACCTATTTTGGAGATATTAATAAATTTTCACTAATATTGTCGGAAATAATTTATGTAACTCTCTTCAAAATTGTTTGAAAATATTGTAAATAGTCAGGTGGCGCTTGGTGAAGCCTGCTGACTGTAATAATAGAACTCCCATAATAATTGATTGGATGTGTCAAGATTACTCTCAATGATTATTTTCTCTAGGTATTGACATAACTTTCTCAAATTTTACCTTGAAGTATTAATTTGACTCTCTAAATATTGTATAGAAGTATTATTAAAACTCACGGAATTATTAATTGGAAGTATCAACGATAGTTAGAATATACATAGAATATTGGCTTAAGGATATGGTATAACTATCTCAAATATTATTTAGATAGATCATTTGAACTTTTCAAACTAAGTATTGATCGAACCTCCGGCAAATATTGGACAGTAGTATTAATTTAATCCTCAAAAATATTGTTTTGACATGACTATGTACCCCACGCAAATGTTATATTGACCTGTCTATGTAACCCGAAAAAATTGCATCATATAACATGAAAATATTAATATAACCATCACAAGTATTGCTAAGAAGTATCTTTCTAAATACTGCAGAATACTTCGAGATACTATCACGGGCCTAAGAGTGTCATGCAATTCCCGAGCTCAGGCACTCAATTTGAGGAGCTTAAATTGTAAATAAGAAGCTTCAAGCTTGTAAAATGCTTATGGTCTGTCATCGTACGGGCGAATATTGAGCAGGATTACATATAATGGTCTACGAGAATATTGTTCTCAGTTATAAACACGTATTCCTGGAGTGCTTGGACTCGTGGAAGTTTCTCGCTGCTATCATTTGGTAGCCGGATCCCTGTAATTTGTTTCAGTGAAAGTTTCAAGTTCCCGGCGAATGTAAAATATTCTAACTGCTTTAACTTGAGCTGTAATATTAATGGCATTACTCCGATTCTATCGATATTTATATAATGATGCATTTGTAAATTCTCAATGCTTTCCGCCATTTTTTTTGTTCGGTTCTGTGGAAACACTGTAAAAATTTATCAATGTTTTGTTATAATTGTCGCAGGGGATATTGTTTTCAATTATATTTATAAGTCTTGGCCATACTCCTGAGGCACATCAGAATAACCAACGTATTTGAGGTAAAATTTGCCATATTTATATATTATTTTTTAAATATTCGTGATTATTTGTAGCCTTTATATAGTTTATTCTCGTTTAACACCTTCAATCACCTTTTTTCATGCAGAGCGCTGCAAATTTAGTTGTATTATTTATTATTATAAAGGCTAATAGACCACAACAAATCAACTCGTATATATGCTCTCCAATTTTCCTGTGGAAATTCTGACCGTAACTATCAGCATGCCGGAATTAAATAGCAGAACTGCTTACTTTCCCTATTTTTTATACCTTAACAATAAAAAATAATTAGCAACCAGTGTACAATTTAAAAAATCCCGAAAAATATTTCGATTTTCAGATCTTTCTCATTCTAGAGACGCTGATTCCTAGCATGAAATCTATCTTTATTAATAGCAGTTCTCCCTTAAAGCCACGTTTTCAACTCCAGTATATATCGCATCAGTTCGTGCTCTTTCATTTTGGTATAGTTGGGCAGACGCTTTAATGCAATCAAAAATGTATTTTTATTTTAAAAAGTGGAGGTATTTTAATTTGTCCATCTTGTGTTGTCCTATGGTGTGAGCATAAGTTACTCATTGCTGCAATTCTTTAACAATAGTGCAAACGTGAAGGAGCTCAAGTTATTTGTATATGAAATATTTGATTTTGTCCTGATTTTTTTCCAGTTTTCGTTTCATTATATCGTATGTCTGAAAAAAAGCTCAAGCATGCGCATCTTCCTTACACGCACGATATTCATCTCTAATTAATTTTAGAACTTGATATTTTGTGGGCATTTATTTCGTTGATATCAGATTTTTCAGTTTAATATTCGATTTCGTCATGCCGCATGGCATCAATTTTCCACCGTAATATGCGCATCACTTATAAAAAATTTATCAACCTGCATATTTCTAGTGAAAAGGCAGATTTTCTTATAAATTATATTACCGAGACTCTTTCGTTGCGTAAGATTTTCCCTGTTTGATTTTCGTATCCGATACTCTATTGCGTTTCTAGCAAATTGAAACAATACTGTGACATGTACTACAAAATTTGATTTTAATTCAGTTAAGTTCTGCTTATTATTTGAGTTGTTGTTTTGCATATACCGAAGAGATTTATTTCTGTTGACTATTAGATTTTTTCTATCGTTCAATTGGTCATAATGTGAAGAGTTATGTATCTGATAGCATCTATAAACATTTTTATGTACATAGTTTCTACCAAGTGTCCATGGAATTTTTATTATACATTTCACAATATTCTTTGCTCGAAATGTGACTATATATAAACGACAACTTTCCAATCTGGTTTTTTTTATCACTTAATCATTCATGGCGAACAATTACAATCAACAACTAATATATTTTCACTTTTTTCTTCGTACAAAGTAACGCCAACCCTCATAGATAATCATCCTAGTTTGCAATAGGGATTTTTCACCCCAGCACCCCGACCTAAAGTCATTAAATGCTAGTCTAACATTAAAGAAATTAAAGAATTCTTTCCACTCTGATGTGGCTGTGCACTGTCACCCACATGCATTACAAGGGGTTTAATCAGACATGCTTGTAAGAAATGTTTTGCAATTGCTTTATTAATGACCTCTTTATCATCATTGTCTGTAATATCAAATGAAAAAAAAAAACTTGAGACTAACCGACGAATTAATGGAGGCCGCGGATGAAACTCCCATTATTCGTTTCTGGAATTTTCCAGACGTTTCTGAATTAAGGCAAATTTTGGCCATGAGCCAATTTGAGGCCGGCTGAAGGAAGCGTAGGCGGCCTGATCTCATGGCCTTATTTATAGCCTGCATCGCTAATGAGCGACATTCAGGAATCTCGATGCAAGCACGAGCATAAATTTTCCACGGCCTAAAAATATCATGACAATCCTAGCAATTTCATTGATAAACCGGTAAATGCCGGATTATGGAGGCAAATTTAGGCCGTTAAATCGCTGCCTCGTTTACTCCTATTATCTGGAAAACGGTAAGTGGGTGAGCTGAAAATTGAAATTTGATAGCCATCCTAAATCATGTTTTACAGATCATTTGTTACCGTCAGATGGACCAAGTTTATTACCTTAGAAGGAATCTTTAATATGCTACAATTTTGTTTATATGAATTATTATAGTGCCTTTTAATAGTAGTTATTTAACGCTATCATTTAACGCAAAAATTTCATTTCATTTCAAAATTTTCAGTTTCACCCAACGTGTTCAGGACATATATTGACCATGATTTGAAAATCACGTTATTAATTGTTCTTAATCATATCATTTATTATTTATTGTAATCATTATTCATTGTTCCAATCAGATCCTGTTATTACGAATCGCGTTGTATTCTAAATATTCAAAATTAACGGTCCTTAAACAGTTTCATCGTTATTCCATCTTATTCTCAATTCGTGATCAGTTAACTCTACACATCACTTTCTATTTACCCATCGCTCCTTTATGTAAGATATCAAATTGCACTCGTGTATCTAAACGTACATGATATTTGAAACGAAAAATCAATGCTGTGTAGTGCCACTGCGATTTTTTACGAATATAAACTTATGATTGGCAGAAATTGGGATTTACCATCAGAGGTGGGGAATATTTCTCTGAATAAGTTTTCTTTCATGCATTAGCACACGTACAATTCAAAGTACACTTGAATTATTTGCATCATCACCCCAATAATTGTTGAGGAATAATTCGGACGCAGACTAAATACAATGCAAAGATAATAAAAAATAAATGAATTCGGTTTCCAAAATAATGAACTCCGATCCATAACGATTCAATTTCGATTGGAATTTACTGAAATTTCGATCAAACTTTGAGCATAATTCACTGTGATAGTCTACATAATATTTAATATTTTTACCGACCGAATGAAAATTCGTTTCATATTTGTAATGCTATTCTTCCCTAAATTGCAAATAACTGTGACGGCACAAAGGGACCATCTAGTCAGACTCCTGACTTTTCGAGGCATTTCTCAACACGCGCAAAACGGTTTTCTTGGAAATATGGAGAACATAGTCCTAAGTTCGACTAATATTTCTGCAAAACTCACATTTTATTAGTTGTATTAATGTTGTAGTTATTAGTTGTATTAGTTATTAGTATTAACTGCAAAACTCGCATTTAGTTTATTAATGGAGTTTCAATAGCTTTCCGAGTGCGACAAGCTATATACTCTTCTTAAAGTACATATTTTCCCGTTTCAGATTAACTTTAGTAAGGATTCGCTTTTTAAATACTAATTTTATTTAATAACTATAACTTTTTTATTGTGTCTCAGTCACTCCAATATATTATTAGAAACCCAGTTTTAGTAGAGATCGAATGGACGGAACTTAGACCCTAGGTTTGCTTGTCTACTGTGAATGAAATGTTAAATTATAAAATGATACATAATTTCGAACCAATTTTGCCGATGTGTCTCTTATTTCCTTGAATATAATCGAAAATTTATCTGAAGTTGCAGTATTATCATTATGACGCTCCCATTATAATTCGAAATATTGCAAGACATCAAACTGTAAGGCATCATTCATTTATACTTTCATCAATGAATGTAATATGTAATATATACATCTGTTAACACTTATTGGTATTTTTCTTGTTTCTGGCAATTCGTAAATCAAAAGCTTTGCATTTTCTAAGTTACAATTAGATGTCAGAATCAATTTCGAAAATCTTATTTTGCTTTGCTAACAAGAAGTAGGACGTTTTGAAATTTCTTGAATTTCAAAATTTTTTCATACTCCTCAACATTTCCATTTTTCTCTGGGACCTACCTCATGTCTTTCAATAACTTAAGAAAGATACAATAACCTGCATAACATTTCGCTCTCCGCCGTATGGACGTTAACATTAACGATACAATATCAACAGAGACACTATAACAGGGGCTCAGTTTGCTAGCATTTAATTTAACTGAATTCTCGTGGGCGCAAGGTTCAACTTGTCTCTGACCTTTCGAGCGTCAGAGACGCGGTCCGTTTCAAGGTGGAGGCTGACCTTTCTTGGTCAGTCGGACATCGCTTTGATATCTCGTCTCTGCAACGGTCGTGTATTGCTCGTGAGAACGACCTGCAGATTCAATTGTATCGAATTCACTTGTATGATTCACTTGTAAGATTCACTTCTCAGAACTTGGAAACTACATATATGCTTCAAATATTGCTCAGAACTTGGAAACATTTTAAATAGAATGTATTTGATATTATTGGATAAATTGAACATTCTTATGATATAGCGTAGTGAACTAAACGTCATGTGAATTCGCTCATATCAAACATGTACTTCACACATTAATATCTATCAAAATTTTAAAACATATTAACACAATGTATATTCAACATTACTGTGTAAACCACCGCAATTTCAGACATAGTGAAATACGTTTGTTTGTTTGCTGGCAAGTATACACTCAAAAAAATAGTTGGGTCACTATATCTAAAAAGGAAAACACTTTGCACGTAGCACTGATACGTTATTACCAGGCAAACTGGGTCAAAATATCCCACACGTATGCAAATTGTGCATCGCTATTTTTCTAAAACCGTATTTATTTCACTGAGCATACGGTGAGCATTGAATTCCTCCAACGAAATGCCAGGGCTTATGAGTCCCAATATTTTTCCGGACTGCAGATATTTTATTAACACGGGAAGGCCGCAGGAATTTTGTTATGATATGCCGTGGAATTTGTTATGAAAATACTTCACTGAAATAAATACAAATGGCGCGCGGGCGGCCGCATATGCGACATATTTTCAGAGAAGTGTAGGCGGATGCTCGCTCAAAATTAAGCCTATTTGTCAATCTCGCATTCTTTAATTTCAGTTGTTCATATTTGCTGTATACCGTACACTCTCAATTTGTTATGATTTGTCAAAAAATTCGAAAGGAGAGAACTTGCCAAAAAAATTCACAATTTTGGGAATTTTCGGTGGCCATTAACACGCGGTACTCGAAGAAGCAGTTTAAAACTTTGCTCTAGGCTCATTCTAGAAATACACCTTATGGCACAATGCTGTAATCAGATTTTAAAATAAAAAATCACTATGAATTACTCCAAAAATTACTTTTTAAAGACAACACTTCTAAAAAATTCAGTGTATCCGATGTTACACATGTACAATGAATTTCTAATTTTATCATCAAATATTACAAAAATTAATTTATTTTTATATTTATTTTTAAAATTTAAAACAAATTAAATTTTCAAAGTTATTTATTCTGTCAATTAATTCATGCATTGCCTCCGACTTTACGCAAGTGTAGAAATTTTCAAATTGATTGGACAGGTAAAAGTGTGTTGATTACCGATTACAATATTTGTAGAAGATAAAATTATTTATCATTTTTTTAATTAAATTTTTTTAATATTTCTAAAATTATATATTCTGCCAATTGATTCATGCATTGTTTCCAACTTTACGCAAGTGTGCAAAATTAAGTTTCAGATCGTTGGGAAAGGTAGAAGTGTGTTAAATATCGATTACAAGATTTGTAGCGGATAGACATACAAACAAACAACAAGAAGTGAAGTTAAAGAGATATTTGAATATCGCTTTATTCAAGAGATATTCATATGTTTCAATTTCTCAAGCTGATATTTGAATTAAATAGTTGACATTGATATTTTTCATTTCGTTGATATTTTGAATTTTGTTGTTGGATATTGGAAAACTTGAACTCGATGACGTCAAACAGAAATGATGTGATGATCATGCATCATTCTAAGAAATAATTCCCGAATTTAATAAATTGATTCTAGGTATTTGTGATCCAAAAATAAAAGTGAAATTGTTGTCAAATGGAAGTTGCCTATTAACATGTGGATTAATTATTGACAATATATTTTCATTCCCACCATCCCCATTTGTAAATGAAATAATCGTTACTCTAAAAGTTATCATCTCTCAGTCAGTTAAAGTCCATCAAATAAATTTAAATTTTATACAACACATTTTAATTTTTTTTTTGTTAGATAGTTTTTGATTCAGCTGGATGCGAATTGCTGTGAATACATTCAGCGGAATTTCCTGTTGAACTGTTGAGAATTTCTTTTGATTATCGACAAAAAAAATGTCGATAGAAAAAACCGTGAGAAAATTTTTTATTTTTAGCGCATTTTCTCATTAATGAAAAAAATGCACTATTGTGCTCGCCATACCTGTCTGTCCGTCCGTCCGTCAGTCTGTTTTTGAGGATGAGAAAATGCGCTCTCTGTCACTCACTGCAGTGAGTACTGAGTTATATTTTTTACTTTTTACGCACCTTCAACCAAGGCCGTGAACGATACCAGCACTACTCTACACTTAACTCAACCATATCCAACCACACATTTTCAATTCGAGTTGTTTACACAATATTTTTACTTTGGCGTTACCGTTTCTTTTTTTTTCACCCATTACAGCTGTCCGCGAAGCTTTAGCTTTAAGTCTGCAATTCAAGATTTCCGGGGTGGAATGGGGCCAGGTTCGTGATTGAGGTCAGCGTCGTGATTGAGGTCGGACAAGTTTGGAACTCCGCGCCAGTTTCGTCGAGGTCGTAAAACTGATCCCTGGTACCGGGAAAGTTAGCAATTTTTGCGCTCACCTGACGCTATGAGTGGCCATTTTTGTCATAAGATTTTCAAATTAAAGAGCATAAAACGATAAAAAAAGTACCTGAACTGAGAGCAATTTTTTCTACTGTAAAGTTGCTCTCATTCGATGGACGAGAGACACAGTGTTCTTTATTTATTTTTGATATTTTTAATGCAAAAATACACAAACTAATTTTCCCTATCTACGCTTTTTTCTTGGCATGTTTCTTGTATATTTGCTTAAATTATTGTTGTAATGTTTTTAGTATTAGCAAAAAAGGAGATGTCATATAAATAAACACACTGCTTCATAGGTGTTTTGCAGCCCATATCCCGATAGCCAGTAAGTCTATGAATAAACTTTATTATGATGCCAAAAATATTCCCTTCATCCAAGTGTCTGTATTAAACTTGGAATTTCGCTCGCATCTTTAAGCTGACATCAGCAAAACCTCAGCCGTGACTTCCTTGCGTTATTAACCCGACACAACTTCGTCCCATGCATCATGTGAAGGCTCCAAACATTACATAATGTTGTTCCTAGTCCCCTCCAGCCCCTTGGTCAACCCTCTCTACATTCCCCTGCCCCAAGCCTGTCCTACATTCCCACCCCTTCCCTCCCTCCTTTTCCTCCCTCTTTTCTCTCAGTCTTTACCTTTCCTCTTTACCCTCCCACTTTCCCTCACCTCTTTTTCCTTCCTTTTTTCCCTCACTGTTTCCCCTCCCTCTTTCCCTCACCTCTTTCTCCTTCCTCTTTCCCCTCACTGTTTCCCTCATTCTTTCCCCTCCCTCTTTCCCCTCCCTCTTTCCCCTCCCTCTTTCCCCTCCCTCTTTCCCCTCCCTCTTTCCCCTCCCTCTTTCTCCTCCCTTTTTCCCCTCCCTCTTCCCCCTCCTTCTTTACCCTCCCTCTTTCCCTCACCCTTTTTCTCATCCATCTNCTGGTCTGATATTATCAATATTATTGCGAGCTGTAGATATAATCTTGTGTGAACAAACACTCGATTCATGTACAATTCTCCGAAAAGATTTGATGCCAGGTTGTATAAACGAATTCTGTTGGACGTATTAAATACATAAATGTGTGATGTTAAACTCACGCCTAATACAAACCTATCTATAGTTGTCCGTGCTTATAATATTGTGTTGTTTGTATCTATGACCTAGAAGCTATAAAGGTAAATATATTAGCGTAGTTAGGCAGAAGCTATTTTTCAATACAAGTTTCATTGAGGACCAGAGAGTATATCCTATTGACGAATTTCTTATTGTTTTATCAATTTGGCGAATCAGGCTGCTTGTGGGATCGAAAAGTTCAACTATAAGGTTTCCGGGTGACATTTAATTAGAATTTACGACGTTTCAGATATGCAATATTCATTATACAGTAGGTGAAGAGTTATTTACAACACCTAAAATAAAATTCTTGGTCTTTTTCTGCAGTAAATCAATATTTTGATTCTGTCAGTTACGGTTGTGCACCTGATGATATTTTGCACAATTGAATTGTGCGAAATAAGTAAACTTGATTTGAATATACGTATGCGTATAATGTTGTTCAGTTGTATACTATGAACGTATAATGATGTCCGTACGGTGAATTGTATTTCTAAATTTTATTGACACATAATTTTCTCTCCAATCCGAATAAGGACCAAAAATGAATTTAATTATAGGGATCATGTGCTTAATCTCAAAACTCCTTGCTCTTGGTCTTTCTCAGCGCATTTGATTTATTATAGCTCTCGTTTCCGAGTTGCAAATATTCGTTAATGGCATCCGATTTGTTAATTTGCTTAGTTCCTATTTTCACATCTGTTTGTAAGGATGATTCGTTCTGATTTGTTTTGCTATATTTTGCTCATTTCTCATACATTGAATTAAGTTTGTCTTTTGAGTTACAATCCGTCTAGCCCAAACCTTGCTCACTAAGTCAATAGGGGAGTGCACTTAGAATTCCCGGTCGTTGGTGTGAGTGAACAGACCACGAACTTCGGAGGTAACGCGACTGGTAATTGGGATATTTAACGCTACTTCGTCATGTTGGCCAATAGTTAAGCCATATCTTTTTTGGGTATTACTATAATCTTCCTGACTCAATGCGATCGTTTCTAGTTTACAAATACAGTTGTGCGCAATGCGCATCAGCGAACGTCGATCGGTATGACGCACTAAGTGATTGTACCTACATTCTTGAATTGTGGAACTGATGATGGAGCTGGACTTGGAAACTTTTTTTATATAAAGATAAGGTGAAATTCCGTGTCACTTCTTATACTAGATTCCTGAATAATTAATGCGCAATTCAAACAATGAAACAATTTAATTACCTTTCAATTAAATTGTTAAGCATACACAGGCTGTGATAGTTCCGTTTGCGTTAATTAAAAATGTTGCTGAGCTCAATTGGCAACAAAATGTGCACAAAAATTATGGCAATAAGCAGAAGCTCCATTAAATCGACCTTGCAGCAGAATTTCACTCCCAGCAGCATTTCCTTAGGGTATTTAAATTAGCTCTCTGGAGCAGAGAAGTCGGCATTTCAGAGTCTACACTCAGAGAAAGGAGTGAGGTATTGTCCAAATGACGATGCATTTTTCGACCGTGTGTCGATCATCTTGTCTCAGTTTGGCCCGACAAAAAGACGTATCAGTGTCAGGTGGTGGAAATGTGTAACTTTTTAGATAATATACCCATTATTTTCTCCGAGTGTAGTTCACGCAAGCCCATACAGGCCTTCTGCAGACAGCGTCTAGGGAGCTCTATTCGCATACAAAAGCGCCACGCAAATTAACTTGGACTGCGAAAATACTGCAGTCTTGACTTCTCGCATTTTTAGATTTTGAACTTGGTTATGCTGCAGTATTTCTTGAACTACGAGACCAGAGCTAAATCGGGGGAAGAGAATTTATACATGAACACAATTTATATAAACACATTTTTCTTTCGTTGTTGATGATCCCTCCATGTAATGAAATGATAGTAATTTCAAGTAACTTTCCAAATGTTTTCATTAATTTAATCTATTGAGCTTCAGAATTGTTTTGTAGCTAATTACTCCTTTATTATTTACATATTGAAATTTTATAAAGGTCACATCATCATACCGTAATTCCTAAAGGAAAACATGAACATCATGATTTGTTGAGAATCCGTCCCACAAAAACAGGATTCCTATATGACATGCACTGGACGACCGACGATCCTACTGATCCTATCTAGTTTCCTCCTGGCCGTTATTACATTAAAATATTGCACATAAAGTAAATGAGCCCCCATGTATGCATCTTCTTGGTAATTCTTCTTTTTTATCACCAGATTTAATTAATACCAATTGACAGAATAGTAATGACCTACGTATTCTAATAATTCCTTGAATATAGGAAACTAGATAGTGATGATATAGGAACAATAACAACTTTCCGGGATCACTTTTAAATTGGATTTTACGTGCATCAATGATATATGTAAATTATTAATAGTGCCAATGATTTTTACAATTATAGTGAAAGACTTTGTGAATAATCTTCTTTTAATGTGAAATAACATATTACGCACTAAATGACAGATACGATAAAATTCGCTACTAAAATTACATAAACTGTGAAACCATCAATTTATTGACCGCACAAAACACAATTTTTCTATGCTGATCTGATAAGTTAAAATATTTCACAAAACCCGAAAAATCACAGTTTTCTAAGTCTTTCCAGCCCTCTCTAAGAATTGAAAGCCGACTTGCGAATATTTTGCTCTGAATTATTATTTCTTCTTACGTATTGAATTATTACCGTTCTTACTAAGTCCTATATTTCTATTCTTATAAATTACAATTTTTTCTTTCTTCCTTATTAAAATACTTATTTTCGCATGTAATACAATGTTTTCCGGACTATTTTTTACAAATCAATAATTAAGTTAAAACCACGATTAATATCGTCATTTTTGAGCATTTATTTCCATAATGTTCTGACTTTGGCGACGCAGTAATCGTTCTAATGACTGCCATCCGTCCTGCGTTATGACGCTCGAGTCCTTGAAACTAAACTGCGTTTCTACTTTAAATTCCTCATAATAGCCACGCATATCCCAGCTCTTAAGCGCTTACTCGCACATCTCAATATTGCACTTTACATCAGAGGATGGAATCGACTCGCCTGCACCCCCACTATTTGTTTTTCCTCATTATTTTTTTATTAATTACATACCTGCACATTCATTGATGTCCAGAATGAAGTCATTTAGATAAGGAAATGATTATCAGAAGATTTCATGATATTAAATGAGCTTTGATGTTCTTTGTGGAAACGTCATTTATTTAAAGAGCAGAATGAGTGCGCCCGAAGCTAGGCGACTCAAAGGCTGCGCTGTATCAAAGCTATAAATGAATCTTTACCCTCTTGTTTTTTTAACAACTTTCCCTAAATTCGAGACACAGACAAACAGCGCAATTAGCTTATCTGCCTGGAATTTATATTCATGAAGGTTGGTATTTCAAAAAAGCTTATATTATTCCCCTTTGCAAAACGCAACGGATATCAGGACTCATATTCATCCGACTGTTTGATGAGAGAAGTTAAATTTAGTTTGTTACAAGCTTCAAAATTAATGCCAGAAAATTCGGGGTTACAAAATGCATGGGAATATTTTCTGGCTTCATGTCGCTGACTTCATACGATTTGGAGGTCACTTGAGATGCAAGTGATTATTATGCCTTTATGCATACTTTTAAAAATATTCATCCATTAATTAAAACATTGGGATTTCTGTTAAAAAATAAATAGAAAGTATGCAATTACCGAAAATCTCTTCACGTGCAAGCCGCTCATGATGTATAACGAACAAATTAATTATTAGTCTAGAATGATTTGTTTAAATTAAGTTCTAGAAGAATAGTAAAATGACATACTTCCAAAAATGAAAAATTTATATTAATAAATCTAAAATGTATTACACCAAGGACAGGATCAATTCCTTAGGGTAATATGCTTTCAAAAATTACTTTTTAAAGATGATACCTCTTCTGAAAGACGATACCCTCCGTATTTTGATACCCTCTTCTGAAATGCGCAGAATTTTTCAATAGGTCCAATCGATTGTCACGGAATATGTGGCTTAATTAAACCAAGCATGTCATAATCCACATCCACTTTTACGCTTCTTTACACGGCTGCAGAGCGTCTGGTTTATAACGGTAATGCACAGCAATTGCTAATGAAAACTTAGAGTTTATGTAGCGGCTAAGCTCTAGATAACAGCGAAGCAGCTTAATACTTGAAACCCAAGCTCGTTATGGTTGATTTTTATCATCTTTAATGTGGCGTTATACTAGGTGCCAATTTAGGTCAGCCAGGTGCTAAAATATCATGAGAAGACATCATATGTAATACATTTCCTTAGGAGTTATACGCGACGATGAGATCTGGAAATTTGTCTTCGTTTGAGATACAAAATTTATTTTGAACATATCAAGGGTAGTGGGCCAAGAAAAACTAATTAGCAACGCAAAATGAGGACAACTGATGTTTAAATATCGTAAAAGTTCTCATCTTTAATGTAATTTCATGGATGGATATTAATCTTTGAACGTTATAAATGTTATAGCGTTGAATATGGCCTGATACTAGGCTTCTATTGTAATTTGCATATACTGCAGTCTCCAGTTTAATAGAGAAATTTCGAAACATGAAGGTAACTATAAGATAAAGTTCCTGATTTACTTCAGCTAATTCGAATTGTCCACAAGATCAAACTCACTGATTACCTACTCAAATAACTCCTTTACTCCATTTATTCTTTGCTATTTACAGTTGCCTGGTGTACCTCTTTTTTATCATGTAAATTGAAATATAAAATTATTATACCTAGTTATATTCTTAATAAATTTCATCGTTGACAAAGTTTTCTCCCGACTTGCTATTTAATTGTGGAACTGGTAGTTGCAGTTTGTTGCTTCCAGTTACGAGATTCAGGGTTGGACAATTCAAGTTCATAAAGCGGTAGCAAGCATTTAAATATTTTGAATTCGCTAAACAATATAAACTGTCTGACCAATAATTGTGCATAATGTCATAAAACTTTTAAAGAGTTTCAAACTTTCTCAAAAGTTTACCATAAAAAATTTTTATGTTTTCGATTTGCTCGTAGCGCTTTTTTAGCGCATTTTCTCATTTATGGAAAATGCACTATTGTGCTCGCCAGGTCCGTCTGTCCGTCCGTCTGTCTGTCCGTCCGTGACTTCAAGTTTTCGTCGACGAGAAAATGCGCTCTCTGTCACTCACTGCAGTGAGTACTGAGTTATGTTTTTTCATCCAAATGCTGCTATCCCTATAGAAACCATGATTTTCCCTATGAAGTCTCAACTTTGTGGAGACGCCTTTCCCCCATTGGGGTGAAAGGTATTTACTATACTTTAATTACTTTACTTTACCTAAATATTAATTCCTCTTCTACACTACCTGAGTCGATTGGCTTAAGGCATGGGCCTAAAAATTATTTGTTCCTTGGAATCTAACATTGCCAAATCTTTGATGTGTTCTTCCAATTACTGAGATTTAATCAAAAACGAATAAGGTCATAATATTTGCTTTGTTGTGCATACCGCGAATATTCTCTAGCTTCCTTGCATGCACGAGATATTAAGTAGGAAATTCGGATGAGTCCAAATTAAATTAGTAAGTGAGCCTAATTAAATTAAAATAAAAAAATGCAGAAATTTTCGCTTGCATTATAGCGACTGAGTTCGCATTGCCTAACTCTGCAAGTCGTGTTTTCTCTCACCCATGAAACTCACTCAATGTTGAGTTGCACGAGACCAGAATTCCAGTTTCCTTAACGCAGCAAATGAGGAGCTTGGTCTTGCCGAGATGCAGTGTGACAGATAGGATCATAATATGGCAAAGCTTGCTGTTCATGAGTGTGCATATACACTCATGTATATATGCGTATATATACGCTGCCTCAACTGTGGCTCATGCAGCGTAATCTCTGGTCCTTTCAATGGATGTACTAGACTGATCAAGACTGTCCAAACACACGCACCAAAGCGATGCACTATGTGACCTTGTGTGTGTCATACTGACCCAGTTTGGTGCGTATCACGCACTAGCGTATCAGTGGTACGAAGAAAAAAGTATTACTTCATTTTTGGACAATATGAAGCATAGGTTTTTCTGAGCGTGGGAAGTAAACCTCAACCTGATAGTGGAGTTTTAAGGATACGATATTATAAAATATATCCATCTTCAGTGTGGCTATTATATCGGCAGGCTCAGCAGATGGAATGAAAATCTTCAACATTTAAGTGCCACAAGAAAGTGAACGTATTATAGTAGCTTGCTGCAATTATAATGAAAAAAACTTGTGAATATCACTGAGAATATTTATTATGTTACGTTCTCAATGTACCTGAATGCTTAAGGGAATTTGTGATGAGATTCCATAAGCGACATCAGGCACGATTGAGCTCAAAGAGTTACGATTTTCAGTAGATCATTATTGACCTTTTTAATAAATTAATTACTTAATTAATGAGAAAACATCTATTGTTTTTTGTTCGTTTTGGTCCATGTTCTTCTAATGCGACTTCTAGACCGATAATTTTGTTGCTGATAAAAATAAAGTTTGTACCTGCACTAAATGAATAATTTTATTTACAACTTCTTTGGCTACCTAACAAATTAACTCGCAGAGTTTTCAAATGTCATACATCAGTGGTCATCATCATATACATCATCAGCATTCTTATGCAGCGTACGAAATCATCACTAATAACTTAAAATTTTTTATTAATTTGAATGGAAATTGTGCGGATATATGTACATATATCAGCACTGCAACTACAATATATATATTGTAGTTGTTCCCAATGCAATGCAATGTTGTCTCTAAAAAAATGGGGCTGAAGTTAGATTAGGCAATAAATTACCTCAAAATTAAAAACTAACTCGAATAGGATGGAAAATCTGTACAAGTGATTTTACTTATTCGATTTGGTTGCTAAATTACCATCCGTCTCAGGCGCAACTCTATTCACGAATCATACAATATTTTCATGAATCATTGCGCAATATTGACGAATAATACAATATTTTCATGAATCATACAACCATATGTATGACTAGCTCAACTTTATTCATGACTGACGCAACCTCATTCATGGCTGCATCTCTCAATTCATGATTTACTTTCTTCATTCATAACTCACTGCCTTCACTCAGAACTGACGTACATCTCTCATGAATGTCTCACCAGCATCGACCACTAAGACAGCTTGCACTCCGCAACTTCATCACCGTAGCTGCATACAAATTTATGAAGTTCGATGAACTCCTAACACTGTGCATCTGATGCACACCGGCCTCGCCCCCAAGAACTGCAATATTGGGCTGCCCGCATGCCCTTAACCGTGGCAGGGTAGCTTTAAATTCCCAGGTACCCTCAACAAGCAGCTGCTTGCTCCTTCCCGAACTTCGGGCTTCCGCTGTAGCGGAAATTGTGAGGTTTTTTTTAGGAGGCCAGTCTAGACGCGGCAACAAATGAGCGCCAACGACGGTACTGACGATGTCGCGTACGTATCGGAGGTAGACACTGTATCCGATGTTTATCAAAATGATAATTATAATATATAACAATAATGGTTCAGGAATAATGGTCCAGGGGCGCTAGGCTCAAGTAGCTGACGATGTCATCCAAAGTATAAATCTGCTGCAACTGTTAGTACCGGCAAGATTTCGTATGTGTATGCACTATCAAAAGAATTACTTGTTAAAAAATCTACAGCAACGTAAACGAGATCGCTCGAGTCTCGCATTCGTATCGGAGCTGTTGGGTCACTGTCCCCAAATCAAAATCATTGGCGTATTTTTGGCCGATCTTTCACTATCCTCGCTTGGCCGCTGAACACTCGCCCAAGATTCAGAATCGCGTAGGGCCGTTTCACCTCCCGAAGAGGCTTATAAAATTTCAACAGGAATGTATCGTCTTACAACTCCAGCTGACAGGGCGGGAGAAAGTTTACTGCTGCAACACTGACGAAGTCAAAAAAGTTAATTTTATGACTAGAAGTTATCATTCCTCAAGGCTTTCTTCTTGTGCCTGAAGTTCACGAGAACAGGACAAATTTGAACGACTCGTTTTTTACCCAAATTAATAATTTGGGTAAAATACCTGAAACTTGTTCATTTTACATGTTCCGACAACAAATTATTTTGAGGTCATTGAGATCAATTCATCAAACCCATTGAAAATCATAGGTGACATTTAATATCAAATATTTTGATACTGAAAAAAACGGGATTGAAAATTATAAATAATTGATAAATTAGAAATAATTCTCGTCAGAAAATTAGTTTTTTAAATCTGACAAAATTTTTAGTCGTATACCAAACAGAACCTAATCATCGTTAAAAATTCTGTCATTTTTTAGCTGAATTTGAAAGGCTTTTGGGTCAATATGAAAAATTTTGCCTTCTACCATAATAACCAGGAGAGAGAAAGCCTAAGCGCTTCTGGGCTTAGACACTCTCATTAATATTTAAATTCTAAATGTCACGCTAATTGCAGCATTGTCCGTTACAAGCCTTGTTAAATTGCGCTCTAAAACAGCGACGTTGCTTGTTAATTGGCTGGCAGCTCTCGCTTAGTGAAGGAAAGCAGCGGAGCAGGAGTGGGAGTTATGGCAGGATCATTGACTCGTGGCAGTCGCCATGTCAGTGGCCACCGATCACACTGCCATGATTTAAAACTAAGTGACTCTCAAATGTTGTGTATGTACAAATCGAAAATCTTTCTGAGCAATATCTGCTATTTGAGATTATTCCTGAAGGTGATGTTATTTGAAAATAAGAGCAAACCTTCACGAACAAAAGAATGACACATTGCATGGACGTCAATCAAATGAACTGTTTTTTAAATTATCGCTTCGGTTCCCTACGACTCGGACTATGGTTTTTATCTCTTAAACTCAACGTACGTCAAGGGATGTTTTGTAGTGAAGAAAAAATATTTTAGGTTCAAAAGCGTATAATACCCGTGAATGACCATGTGTGCAAGAAGTAGACAGTTGAATTTCTGATTTTACGACAACCCTAGTCAGATCAGCAAATTTTGTTTCCAGAGTTCAGTTAGGAAATTGAAACCATGGAAGCAGAGTGAATTGACTCCCGCAGCTACTATCAATTTGGGCAAAGTAAATTGTTTGCCGAATGGGCAGTGTACCGCATCCCAAAATTTGGACCAAAGCTCCAGATTACAAACGTGCCTGCAGCCCCGCGACGCTTGATATTCATAAACCACCGTGAGATGGTCTAGAAAAATGGAGTCCCTCGATATAGTAAAATTGTGAGCTCGGGTCTGGTCAAATTTTAGGCCCTGATCTTGTTACATCGTAAGCTCCGGTCTGGCTGAGTTTCAAGCCTTATGGTCTAGTAGAAATGCAAGCCTCAATGTGTTGAACATAATAAGTTTGCTAAAATTTCGAGCCTCAGCCAAATAAAATTCAACGTATCGGTCTGGTGAAAATTTTTACCTTCTCCCTCTAGAATTGTGGTTCTCTCACGTGTAAAATATTAAGCTTCGTGTGAGTACAAACAGTTATAGCTTATCAAATTGAATGCCTTGATAAAAGGAAATTGTAATCTTGAGTCTGGGAACACTGCAGGCTGCATATCAATAGAACTTTGAGCCTCCGTAAAGCAAAACTGCGAACCTCGGTCTAATAAAATATAAAACTCGGTCTGTCAAATTTTCAAGCTTCTGGCAAGGAAAAATGGGCGCCTCGGTCCAATGAAATTAGAGCTTTGGCCTAGAAAAAATTGTGAGACAGATTTTTAGAAAAAAAGTAAGCAACTGTACAAATTGGGACTTACAGTGCCTCTCTAAGCGGGAATGTTTAGTTAAATTGTCAATATTGTTTAGTTCAACAGTTGTAAAGATTAAATACATGTTAGCACAATATTTGCCCCAATTTTACATTTAATTTCCAGAATCAAAATCATAAGGAAACGTGAGGCCACTATTGACGAAAGCCTTCATCATCTGCCCCAAGATAGTCGCAACTGTACTGTATTGAGAAAGTTTTTGTATTCAATTCGTGGTAGACTTACTATCTAGATATTAAATGATATTATTAAATTATAAAAAATTATTGAAAAAGTCAAGTCAAAGATATAGTCACTTTATTCATGACATGTATTAAAGTGATGTAACTGTATATCCTATGAGCCCCAACAATGAAGGAAATTTTCAAGTATGATTAGACTTACGTTGTTGCGACGTCCGTACGAACCTACTGACACTCGACAACATTCTGACTGGTATTTATATATGGATTGTTCCTGCATCAAGATACAACAAACGCTCAAGAACACATAGCTTCCAGTAAAGTACTTCGAGACCGAACAGAGCTTCAAGTAAAGTACTTCGAGACCGAACAGGAATTTTAACCCTCTGCATGCTGATGGTTATTTGGCAGCAGCAAAATACGAGTGGCATTGACCACTGTCAAGCTTAACGTATTGTTGAATATTTATTTTAACTCGATTTTAGATCAACCTCTTTCAATTTGTCCCGTAGTGAATTGTGTTACGCTGTATAAAAAAAGCAACGCAACTCTAGGCATTAACGAACGCTTAAATATTCACTACTCGTCTCGACTGAATAACAATGGACGTTCGTAAAGGAGGTAAAATGTGCACTCCCTTCGAAAATGTCATGCTCGGATGTTCTAAACTCGACAAGTTCAGTCCGTGACGAAGTCTCAAGCAAATTTCATATCCAGTTTTACAATAAATATCGGGTGTATTTCTCATATATATATCGTGTCTATGTAACTGTCTACTTCTCGACAAAATATTGTCCTCATTTCTTGAACGAACATATATATTGTTTGTTTGAGTACCGACACTACAACTTCAAATCGACGTGGAAGTATTGATGAAAAGTTTTCATTTATTTGCTGAAGGTTTTCGCAGAAACAATTTTTTGTGTATCTTCGGCCAGAATATGAGACAGAATTTTCCCGCTGTTTCATTAACAAACGAAGTGGCAGCTCAGACGTCTGTAAAATAAACACTAGAAGGATATATTCAATTCTAGCGAAACGGACCGGTAATGTTTTAGTGTCCAATTATTTGATGATTACATAGAGTTATCAGATGACCTTTAATATAGTCCACATATGCGTTAGAGATCTCATCTAGAGTACATTCCTCTGATTAAAAAACTCATCGTTTCTTAACAGCATTTAACGCATTAGTATTAGTTGCATTGACTCTATTGGGAAGAATGAAATGACGACTTATAAAATAGAAGGTATTTATTACACTGAAAATCTCTGTTCAATCTTCATAACATTATGGCACGAATTAAAACAGTTTATTCATTGTTGATACTTGTGTTTTCTGACATTTCACGTGATATTAATCTTTCTTTTGGGACATCTTAACAGCAATACATTATGTTAATAGAGATGATGATAGGGTTAATGAATACTAGCTACGTTAATTAAGGATGAAAATCATCATCAATTAAAGATGAAAATCGCCCTTTTTATTTCAGCAATCCCGGATTTACAAAGGCTTTGTTATCGTTTTAACTTCATTCAAATTTTTCTCGTTGAAAAGGTTCGAGGTCTTTGAAATTTCGTGCCCAATCAGCCGAAAGTTTTCCTTAGTTCGGTTGTACTCATTGTAAGCTTCAGCCACTTCTATGTAATGTTCTATGTTATGTATGTTCTATGTTATGTATGTATGTAAGGTCTATGTAATGTTCAGCCAGCAACATAATTACACTGACATCAATGACTTGAACATAATTTCAGTCATGCACTTCTATGGAGCGTGCACAAAATTGAACATATACAGCACAAATTGAAGCATTGATTAGCCGGTAGTTTTTCATGATGCAGTTCATTTTTTTTCATGGATACAATGTATATTATTTCGATTCACTTGCAAAGAGATCGTCGCTCTTTCTTCATGTACAGTTATTTTATGACCACTTACATGTAAATAAGATTACTTGCTCCCCAATATTTATAGAAAATTATATCCTTCCCTCATAACATTTCTAGCCTAATTAATATTGTCTTGAATGATTTACTACGGCTCTCTCCATTAGACTAATTTTTGAAACCCAAGTGTTCGTAAAAATTCTTCTTATATACCATAATAATAAAAATTTTTGCTTCACTTCCCAGGCACGTTTCTGCCGTGTAATATCAAAGCAAACATCGTTCAGGAGTCCTTATATAAGATTGAGGACACATATACACCACTGGGCGTTTAGTAAAAAACGAATAAATTATTCTTCCTAGCAATGAGTAAAACAAAAGTGATACATGAGTAGGTGAATATGAGAATATGATGTATCAAAGGTGATACATGATATTCTTCCTACATGAGTAGAACAAAGGTGATATACAACACACAATGGAGCTATCAAAATACGGAAATTAGAAACCTTTGCTCGAAAGGAATCACTTCGGCTGAATCATTTACATTTTCTTATGGCATTTTAGAACATAAATTTAAAATATGATTGATCACCCGCTTGATATTTCAGTGTTTTCGCCACAGGATGAAGGCCAGTTATCAGATGATTGATAACATGGAAAGAAAATATATTTTAACATCCTCATTCACGGCTAGCTGGAAACTGAATTACCAGCTAGCCGTGAACCGAGTGAAAAATCAGCCATTGCCCTATCCCTGTTGAAAACCTCTTCAATTGAGAACAATAAATTCAACCCATGAGGGTATTGCGAATCAGGTCGACTTTCCATTTGAACATTGTTAGCGCATTTTCTCATTTATGGAAAAAATTCACTATTGTGCTCGCCATGTCCGTCTGTCCGTCCGTCTGTCCGTCCGTCCGTCTGTCTGTCCGTCTGTCTGACCGTCCGTGACTTCATGTTTTCGTCGATGAGAAAATGCGCTCTCTGTCACTCACTGCAGTGAGTACTGAGTTGTATTATTAAGTATTTTGTCGTGATAACAACCTGCCGCCTCAAAGCAAAAAAAATTGTTATCTCTGGCAATAATTTATTTGGGCTCTTGCACTGATCTGTGGGAAAGACTCAGGTCTTCCTCATGATAACACCTAGTTTATTAGAATCGCATTTCCATAAGAGAAACAAAAGGTTAATTGATAAAATCTCCTACATAATATATTTATAAATAAATTTTGGTAACTTGAACTACCAACGCCCTGGCTAAATACTCACTTATTGAAAGAACTAAGAAAAAGAATACTAATAGAAACAATTACATGTCCATCAATCAAACGTGTCTAAATGAACCAATTTTGCCAGCCTACACAAATATAAAAATATATATATAAGCACATTCATATTATGAAATTTTTGCGAATTTGTTTCATCTTATTATGGCGTACGCAGTGCGCCTGATGAAACTATAGGTTTCTAAAAGAAATGATTTCAAGAAATAAGAAAGAAATTTCACGATTTTGTGCCATTTCTTGGGGATTCCGGCATTAATAGAGCTTACGTGCTATTTTAAGCCTTGCCTTTTTTTAATTTAAGCTTTTAATTATGAATTCAGCTGCATGTCAGAAATTATGATGTCCAATAATAAAATTCCTGAAATAATTTTTTTAAATCTATAAATTCCATATCGTATTTCTCCGCAAAATACATTCAAGTGCTCCTCTAATTTTATTTTCAGTAACTCATACGAGAAGTGCAACGCCATCGAATGTTTAATTCCTGGTAAAATGTTTTGTTCCATTCATTGGGAACCGAATCCTCTACTCTAAAATTGTTCCAGGACTGGGAATTACACATAATTAATTTATGATAATTTAATTAGAGACGACAAGGAAGCTAACCTTCTTAGAAAAATTATTTCTTTAGGTGAGGGAAGATTTCTTTTAATAATAAGAAATAATAATTTTAATTTCTTATTTCTTTTAACTCTCCGAATTAAAAGGTAATATCCTTTTATCTCCTAAATAAAATCCTATTATCTCCAGAAGGCTGTACAAGTTTTAATTTGGTTTCGTTGATGCTTCTGACGAAACTAATGAGAATACGGATTTTGTTGCTCAAATTAGTATAGAAATGCAAATTTAAATATTAATCATATCTTTAAATGCGAGTATTGAAATTTCATTTTTGCAGAATTAATTTTAAGACATTTTATATCCTAAGATTTGCACTTACATTATTTACATCAAAATTTCTATACATTTGCTACGTGGTAGATGAATTATAATATAACACCAAGGATCAATAATAAAACATCAATGTTTTGGTTTATCACAGAAGTTTGACGTAGCCGGTGCACACATAATCTTCGTGTATCGTAATGCTGTTTATTTTAAGTGTATAATTGCGTGGATCGCTATGAGATAAGCATTAAACATCAATATTGTGCAATTAATAACAATTTGTTATAGTTTGGTCTTCACGCTGTGCCTACGTACCTTATTTGGCAGAATTCAAAATGATTCCTTAAAAATAATAGGCAGGTGAATTGTAAGTCACAATTCGTCCATGCAGTTTCCTTATATTGTGTCCCGAACATTGACTTCCTGCTAACAAAAATAGATTTCATTCCGCTGAACGACTTTCCTTGATAACTTGCCGCTTTCCTTCGTTCAGATTAGAGTCGCTTGTAAAGGCAAGGCCATCTTTTTCGAGCCTCGTGCTTATTCCATTGTTCCGGGTCTTTACAACGGGGATCCGCAGAAAGCGTGGATTACTGGTGGCTCTTTGAAGCACTTTCCGTGACAGCTTTCCTGCGAATTCCGGCGATCCGTTGATGCACATCTTTTCCGGCTCAGCGAGAGTTTTAAAACTGATCAAAGGATGAGGATGTACTTGACACAAATGCTCTTTCAGAGGACGGCCGTTCTCTAAGGGGAGCTGCAGGCGCTCGATGTTAGGAGCGGACGAATGCCCATTGCAGTTTATTTTGCAATCTAGATGTGAATCGAATATATCGTGCGCACTCCACTTCAAGCTGCTAGAACTAATCACATTGGGGTGAAGAAATGCATTGCAGTGCTTGAAAGGATTACTATACCCATGAAATTCAATCGATTCGTCGATTTCGCTCAGTTCGTCCCGTCCTTCTGAGTACAACGACCGCTGGCATGAGTAACGTCTCATGGCTATATCCGCCATAGTACAATCTTCAGCGCTAATTTTCTTCAAAATTGTGTCTCCTGTGTCAGTAGAAATTGCCGAGTACCTACGTAGAGGAATACGAGCGATCCCATAACTTATCACGGAAGAGTTTGTGGAAGCCAATGAATCGCTTCTAGTGGTCACCGATCCATTTGAAAGTCTATGTTTGGTCCATCTAACTGATGCCATGCTTGGTCTAGGATACCTCCATCGCTCTAAGAGTAAAGGATCGTCAGACGAAGCTGATGAAGCCGAGTCTTGTCGCAGGCATTGCCGGCATCGAGCAACCGGACCATCCGTAGGATTCAACTTGAACGACACGGTACTCTGGCGTCGCGGCATGCCAGTAACCCGGCCTATCTGATCGCAAGGTGAGGGTGGAGGATAATGCTTCAGTGCGCTGACAAGCTGATTAGCTCCACATTCCGTGCATTCAGCGGCGTAGCTATAAAGTGAAGTACCGTCAGGCTCAACGATTCGAACTGGTAACGGAACTTCCAAATTACCGTTACTCATGCGATTATGAACACTGTGCCGACTGAGGGCAGGTGTTGGAATTTCGATTGGTTTCCACCAACAAACTATTTTCAAGGCTTCCTTCCTAGCCGTTGCGTTTCTATATACATAAATAAAAGGTAAGAAGCATGTTGCGGACAGAGCTAATATAACCACAAAATCTTCTACGAATGGATGGTGGCAAAGACTAGTTTCTACGATCTTATAACTGTAAAATGGCACCCATGATACAAGATACGAAACAGTAACAATCACGCCGGTCTTGACTGCTCTTCCTTCCTCTCGGAAGAACAAAGATACGTTGCTGTTGTTGGCAGAACGCTTGCGACATACACGAGTTTTACCCTTCACTGAATTGGTTGTGGTGGACTCGGGAGTTGACGGACACTCTGGTAGAATGAATTCCTGAGGATTGGCCCCTAAGCTGTGGCGACGTGTACGCTGCGAATTTTTTTGTGCCGTTTGGTACATTTTTATGTAAATCCAACATAAAACAAAAAAGGGTGCGATGAGTCCACTGAATGCCAGGAAGGTGGTGTAGTAGAACCCAAACTTGTTAAACACTTCTCGTGTCACGTTCTCGCGAACTGCAAAGAAAGCAAATTTATATTTATTAATCAATGAGCAGGACTTCAAAGTATTATCATAAGAAGACTTTTATTTATAACGTATGGGTTCTCTTTCTATGTCTGTCTTTTTCTCTTTTCGTACCTGTTCAAGAATTTAGTGGAGGGTACAAAATGGGTTACTTTTTATGACACAGTATTTTTTTATTAGTTTTCAATATGTTCTCATTCTACTCTATGGAGAACTATATATAACTATGTATCGCTGCATATCCTAGATGGTAAAATGTTCGAGGTTTATGGCCCATGGACAATGACTCGACGATTCCGCGTGCAAGGTGCTAATTCCTACTTGCTATGATGCCAGACTGCAGACGCAACATGACTGAACCGTTAACACTGAGTTACTGACCACATACACAGGACAACTGACCACATACACAGGACAACTGACCACATACACTGGACAACTGACCACATACACTGGACAACTGACCACATACACTGGACAACTGACCACATACACAGGACAACTGACACAGACACAGGACAACTGACCACATACACAGGACAACTGACCACATACACTGGACAACTGACCGCATACACAGGACAACTGACACAGACACAGGACAACTGACCACATACACAGGACTAAGCTTAGATTTGTGGGAGCATCAAAAAAACTTAATTGTAAATTTCTTTTAGGGAGCATCAGAACTTATATTTTTGGGAGCGTCAAAGCTTAGATATGTGGGAGCATAAAAAAAACTTAATTGTAAATTTCTTTTAGGAAGCATCAGAACTTATATTTGTGGGAGCATCAAAATTTCATGATGTGGGAGCATCAAAAAAACTTAATTGTAAATTTCTTTTAGGGAGCATCAGAACTTATATTTTTGGGAGCGTCAAAGCTTAGATATGTGGGATCATCAAAAATCCGTGGAGGAAGGAAGCAGTCACGACGCAGTTTTTCAATGATCGAGGCAAGGAGCAGAATGGTTACTTCATTGTAAACTTATTTTTTTTAGGCTTTGTTTTTTATTTTCATTTATTTACCATCCCTAGGAATTTAATGGTGGAGAGGGCAGGGCAGTCACGTTACAATATCTACCAAGGGGTTGAGGTAAGGGGATACTTTAACTTAATTTTAAAGTTCGTAAAGAATCAACATTTCTCGTTTTCACTTGCATCGCTTCTCAGCACTGCATATACTCGTAAATTGTGCGTCTCAAGACTTGGCAATCATCTACCGGGTTATCACTTTTTTCAAACTGTGATGAATTTCAAGTGTTCACGACTTTCACATTCACTTCAGATTGCAGTCAATTGATTCACAGCCTTTCATCGGTGATTCATTGGTGATTCATCGCAGATTAGAAAATGTATAACTCAATCAAAAGCTTCGTCGCTTTTCACGAGTGTCTGGACCACTCATCCTTCATTGGACTGATTGGACTGTCATTGGCTGGCGCTCGGTAAGAGTGCTTAATTTTCTGCTGTTGCATAATGAACTTGCCCGTATGCCCGTATCTTCGCTCAATGAACATGCCCGTATGCCCGTATCTTCGCTCAATGAACTTGCCCGTATGCCCGTATCATCGCTCAATGAACTTGCCCGTATGCCCGTATCTTCGCTCAATGAACATGCCCGTGTGCGAGTATCATCGCTCGATGAACGTGCCCGTATGCCCGTATCATCGCTCAATGTACCTGCCCGTATGCCCGTATCTCCGCACAATGAACTGGTCCGTATGACCGTATCATCGCACAATAAACGTGCCCGTATGCCCGTATCATCGCTCAATGAAGGTGCCCGTATGCCCGTATCATCGCTCAATGAAGCTGCCCGTATGCCCGTATCATCGCTCAATGAAGATGCCCGTATCATCGCTCAATGAAGGTGCCCGTATGCCCGTATCATCGCCCAATGAACTTATCTGTGCACCCGTATCTTCGCTCAATGATCTTGCTNATCGCCCAATGAACTTGTCTATGCACCCGTATCTTCGCTCAATGATCTTGTTCATATGATAATAACATATATACTAATTGATTCGTAGCGTGATATGTGATTATGAATCTCCAACAAGACCCCATTTAAAAAAGAAAAAAATCAATCATGAACTATTGAAAATATCATTATATTGTTTCTGCAATTTAGTAGTCTTTTAAGTTTTGCGGACGACGGCTTGAAGTTGAATTGTATACAAAATACTCTTAACCTCATTCAACTCAGCCTCTCTTTACCCCCAATTGATTTCATTGATTTCCAAAGAGAACTTATAAATAAGGTTTTTAGTTGTCAGCATTTTAGCCGCAACAAAATGCTCACATACAACCTTCTGTTTTGTTTTTTTCTATAACCCGTATTGTTCAAGATAATTTTTCTAAACTTAAAGCCATCATTATGTATTGAGAGATAAATTATCTCTATATTATAAGACGTCATTACGAATCCATTTCCGCACATCAGTTTAAATGAGCTCAAACGTGTGGAATTTATATCGGGCTTCTTGCCTTCGGTAATGATCATCGCACCTTGAGTATTGTTGATTTGCCAAAACAGACTCGATTCACGTAGCCTACGTACGAAGTAACGCTTCCTGTAGGACGCTTCCTCTACGTTGCATGCAGACCACAAGACGACGTTTCACGTAGACTACGAGACGGCGTTTCACGTATGTAGACTACAAGACGACGTTTCACGTAGACTACGAGACGACGTTTCACGTAGCCTACGAGTCAGCGTTTCACGTAGACTACGAAACGGCGTTTCAAGTAGACTATGAGACGGCGTTTCACGTAGACTGCGGGACAGCGTTCCACGTAGACTAAGAGACGGCGTTCCACGTAGACTACGACTCAGCGTTTCACGTATACTACGAGATGGCGTTTCACGTAGACTACGAGACGGCGTTTCACGTAGCCTACGAAGCGACGTTTGCCTGCACGGCTGTGGCCTTTATCCATCACTCGCTTAGAAAGTCATCCGTTTAAATGATAAAATTTTTGTTGAAATGTTAAGCAGAGACGGATTTGAAGAAATTTGTTATTGTATCAACGATACCTCATCAATATTTAAGTGCGTGGCATGGTTGGCGAGGAATCGATAGTTATAAGAATTGCTTGGCTCAGTCTTATCAAGTCGAACCACACTCGTATATCGACTCTCGATTTTTAAGAAAGAATAATCCTGAAATACTGAAAGCAGAAAACGGTAGCAAAATAAATACTATAAAATATTTTGGAAATCCCGTTATAATTATTCTTGAACACGTTTTTAATGGATTATTGCATAATTTCACAACATTCACCTCTTGCTTTAATGAAACACTTCTTTAGCTACTAAATATAATTCAAAACCGAGTTAATTGATTGTTTAGTAATTATCACCGAACAAAGAAAAAGGCCAAATCAGAGAAAAATTCTTTAACCCCGTAACTACGTTCTGTCCTTCAAAACCCCACTTGACCGAAAACAAATTAGGATTCCTGTTGACAACACACTTCTCTTCTCCAGCCTACAAACAACAAGCCAGCAATTGCTACAGACAAAAACGATGTCTTTCTGTTATCGAGAAAGACATGAGTGACGTTCTTCTTATAAATAAATAGAAGGCAAATCTTCGTACCAGGTTACCTGCCGTAATGCATTAACCCATAATGACAGACTCGCGTGACTAGCACATATCAACGACGGAAAACTAAATAAAAATTAGGAGACAGATGGAAAACATGCAACTTTTTACAAGACAATTACAAATGGTGCGACACTCTCCCATATCCACGTTCAAATGAGCCTCACGAATTACGAAAATATATCCTCGATGGTCAACCTGGAATCGTTTATCCAGGAGCAAATAGGACCACTAAACTGGCAAAGTCATTGTTCTTGACCAATATTGTAGACCGAGATTTACGTGAATGATTAAAACAAGCAGGAATGCAATATACCGCATTATATACTATGGGCAAGATCTCGTTATTCAATCCTGACAGTTGAATGTTCAATACGTTTTATAAAGACATCGATCGTTTGACTACTTCTTAATTCTGACAGTTAATTAAGACAGGATAAAATTTGTGATCGTCACAAAGGTTCCGTTTGAACGAGAATAAGTCGAATAATAAAATTGAACAGAAGCTTTCACGGCCAAAAACAGATGCAAAAACGAAGGCGTATACGAGTACGTAAGTCAAACTTCAGCTGTTAAAACTTCCGCAATTGTATATTTTATTTTGAACTGTCTGTTTGAGCCGTGACAAATAGGTTCTCAACTCGAACCCCAGTATTCCACTGAATAATAATAATAATGACAAAATTAGATCAGTACGCACTACAGTGGGTGACAGAGAGTGCATTTTCTCACGTCCGTGCGTCCGTCACGGACGGAGGTCACGGACGGACGAACATGACGAGCACAATAGCGCCTTCTTTCCATAAATGAGAAAATGCGCTAATAACAGTGATCATTGCTTTAATCTGCTGAATACAAATTATTGTCACTAGTTTATGTATGTAAATTGAGACTGAGTAGCCATCAGCTAATTCAAATTTTCGTTATTGTTATTCTTCCTGGAAAATTCTAAAATTATTTCATTACTTGGAATAATCGTAAGTCTTCTTTTACAATCTTTATTTTAAGAAAATCAGACTTGGAGTTTTCATTCAAACGCAAAATCAGGAAGAAACTCGTCTGTATTTGAAACTCGTCAGGTTAAGAAACTCGACTATATTTGTAAGTTTTCAGCATCTGAATTAAGACCACTTAAAATACTACAATGCCTCCAACTAGCTGCACTCAAAACGACGTTTTATACTTTAAATCGGCAACAAGTGTTTAAATCATAGATTTTCTTTTGTATCATTTTGCGCAACAGGATTTCGTTTTCTATTTTATATTTAGAAGTTTGCTTAGGGGCCTTAAACTTCGCATGTGTCAAAGATTGTTAATATTTTTATTTATAGTTCTCCGTTAATAGTTTTATTTATAGTTATACAAAGTCTGCACAAATTTTATTGATCGGATCGCCTTAATCCGATAAACTGGAACTAATTTATCTAATATACTGTATGTGATACTGTGAGGTTTTTTATACTTAACTAGCGGCTGAGCTGGGCGTTTCTCATGATTGATTATCCCTCAAATTTCATGAAAATAATAATTAATTATTATTTTCATGAAAGGGATATATTAAAATTAATTGCATGAAAATATTAGCTACGTGAAACAGTTCCGCTGCTTTCACGATGATGTAATAATTACATTACCATATATTTTTTTTTCTAATGTGATCAACTATAGTAAGCCTTTCATCTATTAAAGTTAGCAAATTTAGGAATAGGTAAAGAATTTACAGAAATCAGAAGTTATTATAATGTTCAAGCATTTAAGGGAATAATTATTGAACGCATTATACTTCAATATAACTCTAAAAATGAGCCTTAATGAAAAATCTGGTTTACAAATTTATTAGATCGTATTGGTATAAAGAAGACGAATCGCAAGATTCTTTCCACTTCGAAACGGGATTTAGATAAGAATTTCATGCTAAGTATTGGTTTTATCAGGTATCAACCGTATAATAAAGTACTTAAATAGATCGTGCAATTAAAATATTACTTAGAAAAAGGATATATCACAGATTTTCCAGGATGGGGTAAATTTTTCACAAATTCGAGTCGAAAACTGAAAATTAGAAATCTTAACTGTGGTGGAAAATTCATTTCGTTATTAAGAAATTTAAAATATTGCAATGCATCATGTGTTGCAAATAATTCATTAAATTGCGATTTATTCCGCATTTTCTATCAAATATTTATTATAAATCTAGCTGTAGCATAATTTTAGTCATATGTGTAGCTTCCGTGTAACCAATCCCTATGAATTTTGTTCATCGCACACTCATCTGAGACAAATGTTCGGTGTGTAATACAATACAAAACCACAAAGAGAATAATATATTTACAATACTATGTCTGGATCTCAATGCAACTTCGTCAGGTACATGAAAACAGCTCACAAATAAATTACTATCCACATGAACGGGATCGGATATCTAAAGCAACTTTCACAATTCGATCGCAGAACAAATATTGCTATGCTTAGGAAGTGTCTATATACTGCTTAACCCTCTACCGCCTGACATGAGTAACCGGAGCAATATTGTCGCAAGCCTACTCCCCCAAAAGGATACGTTCTAGTGAGTGCAAAATGACTTGCACTGATGGTTGCCGCCACGTACGACAAATTTAAAATGTTCTCTGATGCGTACAAATGTCCTCAGGTTGCTAAACTCAATGGTTTACGTATGATTTAAGTTGAAAGTTATGTTCCTGGATAGTGACATACTGCGGTAGGGGGTTAAATATGAAAACGTGTCACTACAAATGACGCACTTAATTCAAGGACTAACTTTAGCCTCCCCCTCTCGGGACTCCTCTACGAACCTATTTTTGGTAACACCCTGTACATAGCGTAAACATTATTATATAGTAAGGGGTACGTTTTTTATGTTGCAGGAAAGACGCGGCCCGCTAAATTACGCAACAGAGTTTACTAAGCGAGCAATTTTCTCCAACAGAGTTGACGTAACCGGCAAAATTATGCAACGGAGTTGACGCTGCCCGACGTTGCTGAATAATCGTATCAAATATTAACAGAGTGTTTGCTGGAATAAATTTTAGTAATATAAATTAATATCTTGACATAAACATAAAAGTGTCAGTGATTCCGAATATTAATTGACCTATGATAACTCATTAACCAGTTAGTGTAGCCGAAACCATCTCGGAACTCGATCTTCAAACTGACTTGACAAAAACAAACCGAACTTGACAAAAGCACACAGAGTTTGTCAAAAACGATTGGGATTAAACACAAACAAGCGTAACTTAAAAAAAAACGAAAATCTACAAAAAACTGTAATTTGACAGAAATGTTTCGAACAGAACAAAAACGATCGGAATTTAACGAAATCAACGGAACCTTTTTTTAAACAATCGGGATCGGCACTCAACGATCGATTTTGCTATAAAATTTTCGATGATGGCTCACCTATCGACTGCGATGATGAGGACTGAGAAGATGGCGGCCTGGATGGCGAGGGTGGTGAGGGACCGTCCCCCCTGGCACAGCAGGTGCGTGAGGACCGAGCCTCCCACGAGGCGCCCCTCGTCGAAACGCCCCTCGTCGAAGCGCCCCTCGTCGAGGCACCCCTCGTCGAAACACAGTCCATCGGACGCCTCCATACGCCAGGGACGCTTGGCCAGACGCACGCCCTGGATGGTCCCCACCAGGACCGTCGCGATCAGGTTGGCTGATGTCAGCGACAGGACGAACCTGTGGGGAAACGAGGGCACAATATTTATTTAATTAATTAACTTGTTGTAAAGCAGTGACAACACAAACCTCGATTAAGGGCCAACCTTTACACAAACCTCAAAGTCGAGGCAAGGCTGAATGCTGACATAGATGCGAAAATGAACTTTTTATGACATAGGTATTTATTTCCATTACGGCACATGCGAAAATGATGCTTGATGTTCCAATGATTTGCATGAATGGTTTACAGATGATGTGCGCCGGTATATACACCGTGATGACATTACAATCATTATCACGGTCATCACGGTGTTGATGCATGATTTTTATGAGCATAAGCAAATGCGTCTTTTTGGGAAGTTTGTTTATATAGAGTTACTTATGCTAGCAAATCTCACTTCCTTCGTTCGAATATAATGTCAGCGGATCATGTCATGTTAGATTTTTTGCATATCACAACCACGAGATATCATATATCACAACCACAACCATTCAACACAACATCTTTGTGTTGAATGCATCATGATTTCTAATCACGTCACACGAATACACTACATCACACTAAAACACTACATTACACAGGCTTATCACATCCTGTTGGTGGATCATATCATGCTAAATCATCACATGATGCCAAGGTATCAAAACGTGCTGGTGCATCACAGGCTATACGGCTATACTAAATTAATTCGTTTTATAACATGACATAATGACATTACATGACACTATTTTAGCACATCACATTCTGCTTCATCATCACATAATTCTGGTGCATTGCATCATTCTGAATAGTATCGTAACACGCTTATTCATCATATCATCATATCGCATTGCATCTTCCTGACGTAGCACATCACGCTTCCTCGTCACATTACCCTGGTGCATCACATCACCTCTCTTCATCACATCACGCTTCCTCGTCACATTACCCTGGTGCATCACATCACCTCTCTTCATCACATCACACTACCTCATCACCCGCAGCACCCCCACCTGCCTCACCTGTTTGATATGGACCGCAGCGACGGCCGCCTGTAGAACACACAGAACACGAGCGAGTTGACGACCGTCCCGAACACTGAGATGGCGGCCAGTACAGTGGCCGCTGCTATCGGCTCTGCGGCACAGTGGCAAGGAATTATTAACACTGAGATGGCGGCCAGTGCAGTGGCCGCTGCTATCGGTTCTGTGGCACAGCGTCAAGGAATTATTAACACTGAGATGGCGGCCAGTGCAGTGGCCGCTGCTATCGGTTCTGTGGCACAGTGGCAAGGAATTATTAACACTGAGATGGCGGCCAGTGCAGTGGCCGCTGCTATCGNCCTGTCTCTTATACACATCTAGATGTGTATAAGAGACAGATATTACATTTTCCTATCCCATGCACCCGCAATTTACCAAGTATTTACCTGAAATTATTTTCAAAACTTAAGACTCGCGCAAAGAAGTTTGCTCACTTCTGGTATTTTTCAAATTTCAGCGCAGTTCTTTTTTCGTACAAAAGTTTTCTGTTAATAATTACTTTATGAAATTTAGGTTTTCTGGTGTCTTTGTCCCATTATCCTCGGTATATTACAATTAGTACGGATATGCTATTACCTATAATACCCATAGCACGGATATGCGATTACCTATATTACCTATAGTACGAATATGCGATTACCTATATTACCTATAGCTCGTATATGCGGTTAACTGAATTACCTATATTACGGATATGCGATTACCTATCTTACCTATAGCACGGACATGCTATTACCTATAATACCTATAGCACGGATACGCGATTACCTATATTACCTATAGCTCGGATATGCGATTACCTATATTACCTATAACACGGATATGTGATTACCTATAATACCCATAGCTCGGATATGCGATTGCCTTGCATTGTGGGTCGATGTCTTAAATTTAACCTTTTTGAATCATGAGGAATTGAAAACGGGGAAGAGCTTGAGAAATTAATTTTGAATTTAATTTATTTTTATTCCAATATTTTTAGTCCTTTCTCAGGCTACGCCATGCATGAAATCGATAATAAAATATAATAATTATATAATAATATATAATAATCTATATAATATAGATTATATAATAATCTATCTCTAATATTCTCTTCTCAAAGTCGTTTATACATATTATTTTAATGTTGGCCTTCATGAACGGTTATCAGATCTTGATTTAATTGTTAGTCGTGTTTTTCATTTTTTTACGACTCAAATTTTTAATACATGCTTTAATTTAAGATGCGATGACATCTTAAACTAAACTATGTTAACAGTAGTCATATATAGATATTTCATTCACATTTGCACAGGTTATTATTATGTAAAAATTCACTATAAGTTAAATCGTCACAGCAATGATTCCTATAAAATAGTATGTTACAGGAATGTCACCTGTAAAAACACTATCACACAGCTACCTTCGGATGCGTGTTATGCTAAAATTGTTTTACACAAATGACAAGTTAAATTTATAAAAACTTTACTGATATCTAGAAAATGATGATTTCCATAGAATTAATAGTTATATTTAGAAATTAAAAATACGTGATCCTGTTACCGGGTCGTTTATGAAGAAATTATCAAATAAAAACTTTACTGTCAACGTCGACTCATTTCATGAATTGTTCTGCCGTTGCGATACCAGAATTCTACACTGATACATAAATTGGAGGTATGTCAGTGCCGGCAGGCGATCAAACATTTAACAGTCTCTTAAAAATGTCTTCGAGTCTTCTTCAGAATTTGATATGACACGAACTCGAAGCAATTTAAACTTGCCGTCCTCGCTGGCAGATGCAATCCTGTATCACATTTTTTCTCGCTGCCTGCAATAGCAATCAAACATTTCGCGCAAAAATTTCGCCCATTCGACACTAGAATTCTAGAAGAATATTGCAAGTGCAGCTAGAAGACCATAGCAAACTCATGCGAAAATACGTGTGGTAGAAATTGGCTTATACGATGCTGTTTGTATGATCTGTTTTTGTACTTGATTAAGTAAACTACTGATTCTGCGTTACATATATCCATGTTATGGCTCAAGAGTCAAATTACGGATTTTATTGATATTTGCTGGTTAAATGACACGTTTTTATACGATAAATAATCAATATTGTTTCTAACTAAGGTAGTATATGAATTTTCACAGGTAAACTCCATCGTCGAACATATATACACTCGGGAATTTAAACTCAAATGAAAAAGAGGCGGTGAAAAAACGGGATTTGTTTATGGTTGCAAACGAAATTTACTTAAGAAACTGTTTGTCTTATGCATTTTATTTTATTATGGAAGCCTCTTCGAAATTTTTTTGTTCTAGTTATGTTTTTTTAGTCTAACAATACCGATACTCGTATTTTCCGAAAAAGGAAAATTAGGCGTGCACTAAAGATCATATTTACTGTTGAAGTATCTTGCATAATTCTTCGATAAAAATTCTAATTTTTTTACCAAAACTCGATAAATAAACTCTTAAATAGCCTCAGAAAAACCACTCCGGAGCCGTTCTATCAAAACTTGCTTAAGTTCACGTAACAGCCTATGTACAATAACGGTTTTCGTCCCACAAACCTAAACTATTTTTACAAACTCTATACTATTTTGATCTTATATTGCAGTCATCTATAAACTGTCAACAGCAATCCTGCACCACCGCTTCAAACAGCGCTCGCCGTCAATGTAAAGCGACCGCTACTACACAAATTTCTTCGTGTCAACAACGCGGCCAACGTACGGGAGGTCACTCACCGCAGGCCTTTACATCCTTAATGAACAAATTTTATTCTGACTACAAAAGGTTTTTGTTTGATTTGCATTGCGCACGAGTAGTTGTGTGTTTTCAAAGTTTGAGCTTGATACAGGAATTTCAGGCCTTGCAGTATTATTATAACACATGGAAATTATTCGTCTCATGGCATAGTGCAAGCAATTGAATGAGTGATGAATTCGACGTGACAGTGAATGTTCGCAGTGCCAGCCAATCCTTGCTTCCTTTCTTTGTAGGCAAATTGCGTCAATTTTTTGGTGTAAAAGACTCTAAAAAAATTTGGTGCCCGCCAATCCGTCTTATTCTCACTGTCAACCATGTGAGGTCCCGTAAATTTACATTGAGAATATAATGAAAAAGAATTCGAGTTTTATTACTTATCAACGTTACTATCCACAAGGAAAACAGAGCTGAATCTAGGAAAAAAATAAATAATAATAAATAATGATCGATAATAAACGATTATTATGAAATAATCAGTAATACTAATAAGTCGATATTAGCAATTACGTAACTAAACATGACTTGCATTCGTCTGCTAGCGTTTTAAATCGTTAACTGAAAAGATGGAAGAGGCGCTAAAATTTGAAACTAGTTTTTTATTTTCAACGCAAGGCTTCCATTTTAATGTCAATAATTTTAATTTTAATAATTTTACTTAGTTCTATGAGTTAGTAACCAATCTTATTTTCTAATGTTAGCAGGACCTACAATTACACATATGAATATAAGTTCTGAGCCTAGGAATATCACACATTTTCTGGCTCTATTCTCATTATTTTCTGGTGTCACGAGGGCAACATGTTTATTGCTACTACTTCATCACGAACCATATCCGACTACCGTGCCTTCGGAGCTTATTCTCAGAATAAAATATATAAAAAATAATTCTTTTCACAAACAGTAATCTCAGAAAATACAAAAAAATGGAACGCTGCCAGAAAAGTTACATTCTCAAGATGACAATTTATCTCAAGGCTTGAACTCGGGTCGTTTTCTGCTGATTCTTTTAATCATGAATTGAATTTTGGCAGTTTCTAAATCATATCTATGCAAATCTATTGTTCAATCAGGTCCTTGTCTGTATGAAATGAAGACGTGGCATATTTGTATGACGATATTTAATTTAAATCCCCATTCAACTAACAAATTTCATCTTTAAATTTTTGTCCCACATCCTTCTTTAAGGCTTTGGTAGCCAACTTGCTGTCCGAGAGATTCACTGTGACCACAAATAAATACTGCATCCGAGATCCAGAACATTATTGGAATAATTCAGGCCAAACGCATTTCTCTTCAGCAAAGTCGCAATTGTTCTTATCATGATTTGAGACAAAATGTTAATTCTTGTATTGCTATTCATGATCTACCCGACCTCAGTTTGCAATTCCGGTTTCGCAACAAGTTAAACTCTTCTGCTTGATCTGACTCCAAAAGATCTCAATATAATGTGTCAGCCGCCAAGGATACAAAACCGATTTACACTAATTATTTCCTTTATTTCACTTAAATCTTCAAGCACCCAAAGAGTGACCATCGTTGGGAGCATCGCAGCTAGAAGAACATGGCGTTCGTTGTATTGGTCTAGCGGGATTTTTTAACTCCTGTAACCTCACTTTCATATAAATTCTAACATTAATAATAAAGTTAAAATATCAAACTCCACGACGCACCCATTAACAGTGAGCATTATTCTTAGCTTTTGTCCTTCCGCGGTCGCATGGCTCTCCATGAGTTCAGCGAAATAGGATTTCCTTTCTCCATGTGTTCTGAGTGTCTGAATTAAGGCTCCAGTCGAATGCATCTTGGCCCATTCTTCATATTGGTTTGGGATATATGTATGTTCGTCTCACTGCGTCGTTCTGATGTCATTGCAAGGCTTCTTTTTTTCATTCCGTCAAGTATGATGTCGTCGAGAAAGCTCGCGTCGTGTTGCAATATAACAACAATGATCGGGCATTGTTCCTTGTCAGGGATCAGGTTGCAATGCTCTATTCCTTGTCAGGGATCAGGTTGCAATGCCTGATCAGGATCCGGCATAGTTAAAATTGCGGAAACTGGACAGAAATTGATCTGATCGCATGCTGGAATTCAGTGTCAATAATTTGCATTGCAAGGCCTCTGTCTGAAGTTATGATAAAAGATATTCCAGAAACTAGATTATCATAGTTTTTATTTCAAAATCTATTTGCTCTATTTTCTTTCGTACAGTTATAGCACTTAAGACCCTGAGCATAGTACGCACATATCACGGTTCAGTTCATTAGACTCCAATAATGTTGCCATTTTTGCCTGGTACAAGCTGTAATCTCAGTACTCAACAAACATTCTTATTTTAATAATTAATTTTACAAAAACGCTTCCTATGGCACACTAGTGCACAGTGATGCCCAGTGTGACACGGTTCCGTTAATACTGACACGTTTTTGTTTACCTATACTAGAAAATCCCTGATCCACTGGAAAACGTTTCCCTCAATTCCCAATGACTTCAATTTACGCAATAGCCGCTCATGCGGAACACTGTCAACTGCTTTGGCAAAATCAAGGTACAATGCATCCACTAGCTCCCTTTCGCCCAGCAGGCGAGTCCAATCGTTATACGTAGATAATAAGTTAGTGGTGCAGGATCTACCGGCAATAAAATCATGTTGACAGTCTGATAGGATATGGTGAATAGTCAAGTGATCGATAATTAATCATATCCCTCACAACACATTCCATTACCTTATATTCAAACAACACTTGTCAGATCTGACAGGGCGATGTTTCCGAGGCTACTCTTGTTGACTGTCGGAGCGACTGTCGTTCACGAAACGCATCCCCTGTCCTCGTTGAAAAATTGTTGGATGGCAGTTTTCAGTGATAAGAACTTGACTCATAAACAAACTTTGATTGCCCATAAGACCTGTCTCTTATACACATCTAGATGTGTATAAGANTAGAATTGAACACAAAAAAGCGTAACTTCAAGAAAAAAAGTAAATCGACAAAAAAACGGGAATTTGACTGAAATGATTCGAACTAAACAAAAACGATCGGAATTTAACGATTGCAACGGAAAATTTTTAAAGCAATCAGGATGGGACTCTCAACGATCGATTTTGTAATAATTTTTTGATGATGGCTCACCTATCGACTGCGATGATGAGGACTGAGAAGATGGCGGCCTGGATGGCGAGGGTGGTGAGGGACCGGCCTCCCTGGCACAGCAGGTGCGTGAGGACCGAGCCTCCCACGAGACGCCCCTCGTCGAAACGCCCCTCGTCGAAGCGCCCCTCGTCGAGGCACCCCTCGTCGAAACACAGTCCATCGGACGCCTCCATACGCCAGGGACGCTTGGCCAGACGCACGCCCTGGATGGTCCCCACCAGGACCGTCGCGATCAGGTTGGCTGATGTCAGCGACAGGACGAACCTGTGGGGAAACGAGGGCACAATATTTATTTAATTAATTAACTTGTTGTAAAGCAGTGACAACACAAACCTCGATTAAGGGCCAACCTTTACACAAACCTCAAAGTCGAGGCAAGGCTGAATGCTGACATAGATGCGAAAATGAACTTTTTATGACATAGGTATTTATTTCCATTACGGCACATGCGAAAATGATGCTTGATGTTCCAATGATTTGCATGAATGGTTTACAGATGATGTGCGCCGGTATATACACCGTGATGACATTACAATCATTATCACGGTCATCACGGTGTTGATGCATGATTTTTATGAGCATGAGCAAATGCGTCTTTTGGGAAGTTTGTTTATATAGAGTTACTTATGCTAGCAAATCTCACTTCCTTCATTCGAATATAATGTCAGCGGATCATGTCATGTTAGATTTTTTGCATATCACAACCACGAGATATTATCATATATCACAACCACAACCATTCAACACAACATCTTTGTGTTGAATGCATCAAGATTTCTAATCACGTCACTCGAATACACAACATTACACAGACTTATCGCATCCTGTTGGTGGATCACATCATGCTAAATCATCACATGATGTCAGGGTATCAACACGTGCTGGTGCATCACAGGCTATACTAAATTAATTCGTTTTATAGCATGCCATAGTGACATAACATGACACTATTTTAGCATATTAAACTTTGCTTCTTCATCAAATCAGTCTGCTGAGTTGCATCATTCTGACGTATCACATCACGCTTCCTCGTCACCTCACCCAGGCGCATCACATCACCTCTCTTCATCACATCACACTCTCTCATCACCCCTAGCACCACCACCCACCTGCCTCACCTGTTTGATATCATAACATCATTCTAGTGAATTGCATCACATCACCTCTCTTCATCACATCACGCTTCCTCGTCACATTACCCTGGTGCATCACATCACCTCTCTTCATCACATCACACTACCTCATCACCCGCAGCACCCCCACCTGCCTCACCTGTTTGATATCATAACATCATTCTAGTGAATTGCATCATTCTGGAGTATCATATCACGCTTCCTCGTCCCCTCATCCAGGTGCATCACATCACTTCTCTTCATCACATCACATTTCCTCATCACCCCCAGCACCACCACCTGCCTCACCTGTTTGATATGGACCGCAGCGACGGCCGCCTGTAGAACACACAGAACACGAGCGAGTTGACGACCGTCCCGAACACTGAGATGGCGGCCAGTGCAGTGGCCGCTGCAATCGGCTCTGTGGCAAAGAGATAAGGAATTATTAACACTGAGATGGTGGCCAGTGCAGTGGCCGCTGCTATCGGCTCTGTGACAAAGAGATAAGGAATTATTAACACTGAGATGGCTGCCAGTGCAGTGGCCGCTGCAATCGGCTCTGTGGAACAGCGGCATGCAAACCGATTACTAGGTCCGTAGTTACTGTCAATAAAGGATATTGAGAGAATGATGATGAAAGGACAGTGATGTTTCCAATTCATTTTTATGACTTGCATTACAAGTATAGTATTGTCTCTGGTACGATATGTGGAGACGTAATCGTTTATTCGATCTTCAAGCTGCAAGATGCGTTCATGAATACCTTAGATCCTAATTAATTATACAATTCCGCAATAAGAAATTAATATATATTTATCATCCCCAGAATCACTGCACTCAAGCAATCACCGGCACGGACATCAATTAATCCATTAGCATATCTTCCACTAGACAGGCAGCTGAATAAAATAGTAAAATGTAATAATTTCAAATTGAATTGTTATTATTCAATTAATTAATTAAAATAATTATTAATTAAAATTATTATTTGTGTTCCTGGAAATTCTTTTTCAGCTTGAATGCCAAGACAAGACAATGGATGCGTGACATCGTGAGATTCTGAGACGATTATTTTTATCTATTAGGGGATACAAATTAGTACTGATTAGCTGCCTTTGACGAATAAAAATAATTGAAAAACTTGAATATTTCTGATTTTATATCTTGCGCGTCTATTTTCTTATGAATATTTTTTTAATATATGTTGCCAGTGATATAACCAAAGTAATACTTTGAAAAAATTACTTACAGGATGCTGAAACAAAATCTTAAAAGTTTCTCTTTAGATTTGATTGATAGTTCATTGCAGTTTGCTTGGCAATTGACTCAATAATATTAATAAGCTCCTATATAAATCCATCAATGAAGATACATAACATTACATTTTCCTGTCGCATGCACCCGCCGTTCAACGAATATTTACATACAATTCTATATTCAAAACTTGAAAATCGTGTAGTGAAGTTTGCCCACTTTGGTTATTTTTCAAATTTCAGCGCAGTTCTTTTTTCGTACAAAAGTTTTCTGTTAATAATTACTTTATGAGGTTTAGGTTCCCTGGTGTCTTTGCCTCCATTATCCTCGGTATATTACAATTAGTACGGATAGGCGATTAACTATATTACCTATAGCACGGATATGCGATTAACTATATTACCTATAGCACGGATATGCGATTACCTATATTTCCTATAGTATGGATATGCGATTACCAATATTTCCTATAGTATGGATATGCGATTACCTATATTTCCTATAGTATGGATATGCGATTACCTAGCTTACCTATAGCATGGATATGCGATTACCTATATTACCTATAGCATGGATATGCGATTACCTATATTACCTATAGCACGGATATGCGATTACCTATATTACCTATAGCACGGATATGCGATTACCTAGCTTACCTATAGCACGGATATGCGATTACCTATATTTCCTATAGTATGGATATGCGATTACCTATCTTACCTATAGCATGGATATGCGATTACCTATATTACCTATAGCACGGATATGCGATTACCTATATTACCTATAGCACGGATATGCGATTACCTATATTACCTATAGCACGGATATGCGGTTACCTATATCACCTATACATAGTACGGATATGCGATTACCTATATTACCTATAACACGCATATGCGATTACCTATATTACCTATAACACGCATATGCGATTACCTATATTACCTATAACACGCATATGCGATTACCTATATTACCTATAAAACGCATATGCGATTACCTATATTACCTATAACACGCATATGCGGTTACCTATATCACCTATAGCACGGATATGCGGTTACCTATATTACCTATAACACGCATATGCGATTACCTATATTACCTATAGTATGGATATGCGATTACCTTGCATTGTGGGTCGAGTATTTACCGTAGTCTCAAATTTAACCTTTTTTATAATGAGGAATTAAAAACGGGGATGGGCTTGAGAAATTAATTTTGAATTTAATTTATTAATATTTATAATTGAAACATTTTTAGTGCTTTCTGAGGCTACGCCAAGCATAAAATCGATAATAATCTATAAAAATTCCTCTAATATTCTCTTCTCAAAGTCATTTCTACATATTATTTTCATGTTGGCCTTCATGAACGATGATCAGATTTTTATTTAATTGTTGGACGTGTTTTCATTTTTCATTTTTTACGACTCAAATTTTTAATACATGCTTTAATTTAAGATGCGATGACATCTTAAACTAAACTATGTTAACAGTAGTCATATATAGATATTTATTCAATAAAAATTCTCACTTTTTCATATCAAAATTCGATAAATAAACTCATAAACATCCCCGAAAAATCGCTCTGGAGACGTGCTAGTAAAACTTGATTAAGTTCACGTAACAGCCTATGTACACGTAGCGGTTCTCGTCCCACAAACCTAAACTATTTCTACAAACTCTATACTATTTTGATCTTAAATTGCAGTCATCTATAAACTGTCAACAGCAATCCTGCACCGCTGCTGCACTAATTTCTTGGTGTCAACAACGCGGCCAACGTACGGGAGGTCACTCACCGCAGGCCAATTTACATCCTTAATGAACAAATTTAATTCTGACTACAAAAGGTTTTTGTTTGATTTGCATTGCGCACGAGACGTTGTGTGTTTTCAAAGTGCGCGCTTGATGCAGGAATTTCAGGCTTTGCAGTATTATTATAACAAATGGAAATTATTCGTCTCATGGCATAGGGCAGGCAATTGTTCACTCATAATTTTTTTAGCAAAAACAGTTTTTTCATAACTGAAAAACTGACATTCTTGGGGGGAGATCTCGCATTCGCATAGGAGAAGAAACTATGATGATGAGAAGGCATCACATTCCCTGTAAAGTTTATACCCAGAGAAATCTTGCATTCCCTTCAGACCTTAATTTCGTAAAAAGTTTTACATTCTCCTGAAAATTTGAGTTCCTTAGAGAGCTTGTTTTATTGCCCTGTAATAAATCAAAGCAATGGTGCCTGCGCATTAAGGGAATGAGTGATGAATTCGACGTGACAGTGAATGTTCGTCTTGTGTAGGAGGCATACAGCTGTAGCTTGTGTAGGAGGCATACAGCTGTAGCTTGTGTATTAGGCATACAGCTGTAGCTTGTGTAGGAGGCACACAGCTGTAGCTTGTGTAGGAGGCATACAGCTGTAACTTGTGTAGGAGGCATACAGCTGCAGCTTGTGTAGGAGGCATACAGCTGTAGCTTGTGTAGGAGGCATACAGCTGTAGCTTGTGTAGGAGGCACACAGCTGTAGATTGTGTAGGAGGTATACAGCTGTAGCTTGTGTAGGAGGCACACAGCTGTAGATTGTGTAGGAGGTATACCGCTGTAGCTCGTGTAGGAGGCATACAGCTGTATCATGTATACGAATAGAAGGCATAATATGTGTAGAGTAAAATATGTACAAGAACGCGATATCTTGTGGCTCACGATATGTTCACGTTGATGAACCGTCTGCGACGATACCGCGGCAGAACATGAGCAAAGCTACACGATGAATGTGGTCAAGCCAAACGATGAATGTGGTTAAGCTACACGATTAATGAAGAAAACAAACATGATAATAATTGACATGTTTCGAAGTAACTTTAGAACATTTTTGGCTGCGGCTCGCTCAGCAGTCACACTGACATTCTAGATCGTTAAAAAGAAAACGTTTGATTAGCCATAACACTTAAATCAACATAGCGAGATAGTACTTTGATAAAATTGCGTCATAACACTGAAATGTACGTACATCATGGCACAACACTTCGATCAACACTACAAGGTTTCACGAGACCGACTCCACATATATTAAGCAGCGACGACAGTATAGAAGTTATGCTATCATCTAAGCAGTTCATTAATTGAACGAAAAATTTAATATGATTTCAATACAATGCAAATCTGAAGCCTATTTGTATTCGAAACCAACAATGAAATTAGTGCAGCGTTCGTTCGCAGAGCACGATATAATCCGATTACAAATTCGTACACTCGCAATTGAAATTTTTAGTACGAATAATCCATTCCAGCTTCCGAGAACATTTTCGCTTATTACATCGACAAAGTCCACATATATGACGGTTAGGAACAGTTACATTAGATCCAATGAGGTTCAACATAACTCAGAAAATTGAGTAGAACTATGAACATCTTTTCTCTCTCCTAGAGAATTTTAGTCCAGTTATGCCGACCATCAAACAAAATTAAATATATCTGTTTTCTCCTAAAATACCTCAAGCAGCACACCTCAAGTGAAATTAGAGCTAAGAAACTATTGTTACGTTTGTTATTGTTTGTAAAATAAATAAGCAAACTTTATGTTATGTATACTATATATTTATTATGTCAATATTATTATTATTATTATGTCAATAATTAATATTTATATTATATATGGCAATGCTCTAGAAGATAACAATTAATGCTATATATTAAATGAGTGATGAATTCGACGTGACAGTGAATGTTCGCAGTGCCAGCCAATCCTTGCTTCCTTTCTTTGTAGGCAAATTGCGTCAATTTTTTGGTGTAAAAGACTCTAAAAAAATTTGGTGCCCGCCAATCCGTCTTATTCTCACTGTCAACCATGTGAGGTCCCGTAAATTTACATTGAGAATATAATGAAAAAGAATTCGAGTTTTATTACTTATCAACGTTACTATCCACAAGGAAAACAGAGCTGAATCTAGGAAAAAAATAAATAATAATAAATAATGATCGATAATAAACGATTATTATGAAATAATCAGTAATACTAATAAGTCGATATTAGCAATTACGTAACTAAACATGACTTGCATTCGTCTGCTAGCGTTTTAAATCGTTAACTGAAAAGATGGAAGAGGCGCTAAAATTTGAAACTAGTTTTTTATTTTCAACGCAAGGCTTCCATTTTAATGTCAATAATTTTAATTTTAATAATTTTACTTAGTTCTATGAGTTAGTAACCAATCTTATTTTCTAATGTTAGCAGGACCTACAATTACACATATGAATATAAGTTCTGAGCCTAGGAATATCACACATTTTCTGGCTCTATTCTCATTATTTTCTGGTGTCACGAGGGCAACATGTTTATTGCTACTACTTCATCACGAACCATATCCGACTACCGTGCCTTCGGAGCTTATTCTCAGAATAAAATATATAAAAAATAATTCTTTTCACAAACAGTAATCTCAGAAAATACAAAAAAATGGAACGCTGCCAGAAAAGTTACATTCTCAAGATGACAATTTATCTCAAGGCTTGAACTCGGGTCGTTTTCTGCTGATTCTTTTAATCATGAATTGAATTTTGGCAGTTTCTAAATCATATCTATGCAAATCTATTGTTCAATTACGTCCTTGTCTGTATGAAATGAAGACGTGGCATATATGTATGGCGATATTTAATTTAAATCCCCATTCAACTAACGATTTTAGGCTTTGGTAGCCAACTTGCCGTCCGAGAGATTCACTGTGACTACAAATAAATACTGCCTCCGAGGCCTAAAACATTATTTGAATAATTCAGTCCGAACTTATTTCTCTTCAGCAAAGTCGCAAATGTTCAGTCGATCATGATTTGAGACTAAATGTTAATTTTTGTATTGCTATTCATGATCTATACCCGATCTCAGTTTGCAATTCCGGTTTTCGCTACAAGTTAAACTCTTCTGCTTGATCTGACTCCAAAAGATCTCAATATAATATGTCAGCCGTCATGGATACATAACCCATTTACACTAATTATTTCCTTTATTTCACTCAAATATTCAAGCACCCAAAGAGTGACTATCGTTGGGAGCAACGCAGCTAGAAGAACATGGCGTTCGTTGCATTGGTATAGCGGGATTTCTTAACTCCTGTAACCTCTTTTTCATAAAAATTCCAACATTAATAACAAAGTTAAAATATCAAACTCTACAACGCAGCCTCAAACAGTGTGCATCATTCTTAGCTTTTGTCCTTCGGCGGTCGCATGGCTCTCCATGCGTTCAGCAAAATAGGATTAATTTTCTCCGTGTATTCTGAGTGTCTGAAGGCTCGAGACGATCGAGCCTTGGCCAATTCTTCAAATAAGTTTGGGAAATACGTATGCCCGTTTCACTGCGTCGTTCTGCAGTCATTGCAGGGCTTCTTTTTAGCGCATTTTCTCATTTATGGAAAAAATGCACTATTGTGCTCGCCATGTCCGTCTGTCTGTCTGTCCGTCCGTCCGTCTGTCCGTGACCTCAAGTTTTCGTCGACGAGAAAATGCGCTCTCTTTCACTCACTGCAGTGAGTACTGAGTTATATTTTTTTATTATTCCGTTCAGGATGATGTCGAAAAGCACTATTGCAATATAACAAGAATGATCAGGCATTGTTCCTTATCAGGTTCCAATGCCTTATCAGGATCAAGCATTCTCAAAAGGGCTGAAACTGGGGCCGGATTATCAAAACTTCGTAACTTTTTGTACTTACGACAAAAAAGTTCTGTGGTACGTAAATACACCCTAATTTTGGCATTATCAAAACTTTCGTACGCAAGTCTTAGCTAAAAGCGTAAATTTTTTTCCCGCGCAAATTTTTCAAGCGCAAATGTTTTTATAATACCACCGATAGTATTACGTTGTCATAGCAACGCCACTCGTAAGTCGATTTTGCGTACTTACGAAGTTTTGATAATACGGCCCCTGGGGCAGAAATATATGATCGCATGGTGGAATTCAATTGTCAATAATTTACACTGGAAGGCCTCTGTGGGAATTTGTAATAAAATATATTTCAGAATATTATATTATCATAGTTTTTATTTTACTATCTATAATGCTCTATTTTCTTTCGTACACTGAGCAGAGTACGCCTATTCCTCGGTTTAGTTCATTAGACTTAAATAATGTCGCAATTTTTGCCTGCTACAAGTTGTAATCTCTGTGCTCAACAAACTTTGTTTTATTAATATTTATTTTATGTTCGTTGGCTTAGAACTCCCTAGTTAGCTATTCAACGCTGCGCGTAACTGAAAGTGATGGCAATTGCTCATCAATAAAATTTCTTGAGTAGAGGCTAATTATTAAAGACTGATAATTATTGTCTTCTTGACAATATCTTGATAATTATTGTCTTCTCATTGGTTTATCCAAACTCCAATAAAAAATTAGTGCAAATACAGCCAACTCATCATTTTATTTCCTTATGTTTAATGATTCAATGCAATATTTCACATTTATTTTCTCATTCGAAGTTTCATTTTATTGTGGGCCTTTGCAAATTTCATTTGTTTTTTCTTGAGTGTGGGTAATTTAGTTGAAATAATTTACCTTATGTTGCACATAATTCTAATGTTGCACGATGGCGACGAATGATGCTCCAATAAAATACCGTCCACGAGACGGTATATTTCTTCAGTGGTTCTGAACGAAAAAATTATCGCTTTAATTAAACTTCATGAGTATTTATGTTGACTGTCGGAGCGACTGTCGTTCACGAAACGCATCTCCTGTCCTCGTTGAAAAATTGTTGGATGGCAGTTTTCAGTGATAAGAACTTGACTCATAAACAAACTTTGATTGCCCATAAGACCTGGCAGCTGTGGAGGCTAGTTCCTAGTTCTGAATGTTGGTTTATGAGCTCGAGCTCGAAAGAAGCTCTCTGGAATGACATCAAGTGTCAGCAAAATTTTATGGTATCCTTGACATTCTGAAATATTGTTGATAAGAAATTTTGATTTCATTGTTCAAGTGAACATTTAAATTAGGGCTTTGCTGATTATGTCTGATTTGATGTAACGTATATGTCTCAGTAGTGAGACATATATGTTAAGGCTGACTTACTTTCAGCTTCAGTTTGATATATTATGTCTAGTGAAAGAAACTCAACACATATCCATTGATTTGCTGAGACCGGACGAATTTTCAGCTATTGAAGAGCGACCTTACATACACTTACATTACTTAATGTAAGTGTATGCATGCCGTCTCTTGACTGCTGAATGAAATAATGCACAGAATTTCGGTATCATCATCTTTATTGTTCTTCAAGTAACACCGCTAATTATGTTCCAGTCCGTAATTCTGCAGGTCACGCTAAGATGAATGCCGGAAGAAATAGTTCATAGAATTTTGACTTATTTGCTTCTGAATAACGGGATGAAATAATATGTGAAATTTTGATTTTTTTTCACATCGATTATTCTTCAAATATGACCGCTTATGATGTTCCAGGATAAAATTTCGCCCATCACGTCAGCACATCAGGTTTGAAATTGATTTTTTCAAGCACCAACCATGTATATGCCAGCTCCACACTCGATCATCCACCTCTTAGATTTTGACTGCCATAGAGTTCCAGATATTTATTGGCAGGATGGCTTGCGCTTTGTCATGACTGATTGCAAGTGTCAAGTTTGGGTGGTTTTTATGACGTCTGAAAAAATGCCATTATTAGGATGCAGGATATTGGTGAAGTGACTGTTTGTCTCTCGAAATTCTCGAATGAATATATTAATGATATATTGGAATTCATGCATTCATATGCTTCTTAAACTGACTTCAGCAGATTTATTTCCTTTTTTTTGCATGACGTTACTTTCCAGTATATCCTTTCTCAAGTCAACTATTCCCGACCATAAATTATTCAATTGACCATTTCAAGTGTGCTTACTGTAATTAATCGATTAGGTACAACAACGTTGCGTTTTATCAATAAATGAAACGGTTGAATTGATGCCACTGTAAAAACGGCATTGAAAAGACGCCCTGAGAGTGCCGTGTAGGCAGCGCCGCGAGTGACCCAAATAACGGCGGCCCAGTGGTCTTTCCGGCCCCACCGTTGCTCTAATGCGGCATCCACGCGAGTCACGATGGATTGACAAGCGTACATAGGTGGTGTTAGAGCCAATTTTTAACTATATATTGTCGGTCACACTTTATTGTTCATTGAATAGATTTAGTTTTCAATGAAAACTATTTTTTTAGGTCATACTATTTTCTTCTTTGAATAGATTTAACTTCCAATTAGGTAGAGAACACAAGCTTCTCTATCGAATCGTCTTTGATAAACTTTCATAACTTTGCAGGCGTAAAAACTTTTATAACAATTTTACGCCTGCAAATTACGAACAACGGAAAATCTTCACTCTATTTCGAAGCGATCTCATACCAAAATTTGCATCGCACGTGCTGAATAATTCTCATGGTGAAACTCTAATTTGTAATTTTTGGTGCACTCTAGCGTAAGTACTCGCAGAAGCACTTGACATTTACATAAGAATCTTTGCTCAAGATAAGCTATCCTGTATCTGCAGCACTGAGTTGAACTTGAAGACGAAAATTTTTCCGAATTTCCAAAAATATAACTGCCAACCCAGCCTGTAAAGTGAGCTCATTTTACCTAAAATACACCTCCAGATTCTGAAAAACAAAGGAGAAGAGTAGGAAAGTTCCTACGCAATTTCAAAAATAGAAGCACGTGTTTCCAACTGGAGTGGGCAAAAAACTTAACGCAGCAATTAATGCGTAAAAATCTTTAAAAGCGGAGCAAGTCTTAAATGAGAGTCGAGCTCGGCTCATGATAAAATGATTACACCAAGAGTGCAGATGTGAAAATTCAAACTTTATTCTCCTGTAATGTAAATCAAACCTTGGTAATTTCCAACTAACGCATCAGGTAAAAATACAAAACTTATTCAAATACTTTACATTGAATGTTTTTCAATATTGAAAGAAAAGTTAAAATTGAACATGTTAATAAATGTTAATTAATTTTACTGTAATTGCCTAACTAATAAAATAACCTTGAACCATAATTTGTTAACATTTGTTATCTAAATCTAATTATAATATCAGCATTTATTAACTAATTACGTCACTATTGTACATACGCTTGTCGATAGTTGCTAGTTAGGAGGCGAGATCGTCGATGTTCAGCTTAATTTGATTAATATTATACCTACAATACAATTAATATTGTACCTAAGATACGATTAATATTGTACCTACGATGCGATTAACATTGTACCTACGATACGATTAATATTGTACCTACGATACGATTAATATTGTACCTACGATACGATTAATATTGTACCTACGATACGATTAATATTGTACCTCCGATGCGATTAATATTGTACCTACGATACGATTAATATTGTACCTACGATACGATTTATATTGTGCCTACGATACGATTGATATTGTACCTACGATACGATTGATATTGTACCTGCGATACGATTAATATTGTACCTACGATGCGATTTATATTGTGGCCATGATTGCACCTTCTTGTTCATATCTAATTCTCGAATCATCTTGCGGACTTACGGTAAATTTTGCCTTTCTGGGTCTGATTTTGAGTAGGTGTAAATGCGTTTGTAAATGCGTTGTAAATGCGAATTGGTGTAAATGCGTTAGTTTTTTTATTTGCATTTTTTGCGCCCTTGTTGTCCACTAATTTAATTATTCTGCACTTTCTGTACAAACCAAGTGTTTAACCCCGATGGGTTTTGGCTAACCAGCTTGGCCCATGCCTGGCTATAACAAGCATGCTTGAATGTCCGAAACTTACTAGGAGTGGACACACCTATTACTGTTTTCAATTTTTCTTCTTTAGGCAATATTTACAAACTCTTTTGTGTGGTTCATTCAGTGCAACAAATAGGTTAGTAATTTTTTATACTTTTGATTCTCGTATTATTATACTGACTTGTACATTGAGCTATAACTTCGATTCATTGTTTGTTAAATTTCTTTATCTTTAAATTTGCGCTTGCCTTATAAGAATCAGCCCATCCACATCGAATTGCAACCTGGTCTTCAAACCCAGCAGCTCGTCTCATTATTTCTTAATGGCTTATTAAATTACTATATCTGCAATTCACGTACTTTTGGTGAGGATCGAGAGAGAAATGCAACTTGCAACAGTGACTCATTCCTTTGAATTCAAATATTATTATATTTAACTCTTATTTTCTGCACGGTTCTGACGTCGGTGATTTTTTCCTGCATTGCGAAAAACTACTGAGTCAATCATTTCCTATATACTGGCCGCTGTGCACCAACTGCGATTGTCGTTCAAAAAAAAGTTTCATCGTATTCATTGACATCTTTTATTTCTGTATGTAACTAAGTTCAAAAAATTACTGCTTGAAAACCGATACTTGATCCATATTCATTGCTCGAGAATCGATGCAAGAACCACAATTAATGCTCGAGAACCGACGAAAAAACCACAATTAGTGTTCGAGAACCGACGCATGAACCACAATAATTAATGCTCGAAAACCGAAGAAAGAACCACAATTAATGCACGAGAACCGACATTAAAATCATAATAACTGAAACGTGAACTGTCGCGACTAAGTGTACAGATAAGAATAATTTATTTATCCTACGCAATTATTCATTCATTTTATTCAGGGGCGCATAAGTTAAGCAAAAAATAGGGATATCATCGATGGAATATCATAGACTGCCCAAAGGAAGCAGGCAAACTGCAGACGATTTTCTATTCAAATCTTCGAATCGACCTTGCAGGATGTCGTTGAACTTATCGGCTCTATTGAGACAATCTTTGTGTTTATCTACGATCTCTTGAGCACGATCAATGACGATCTCTTGGAGATCAATGGAGACCAAGAGATCGACGATCTTGACGATCTCCAAGAGATCAATGACGATCTCTTGTTGTTCACTGATCCTCGATGGGGAGCTGGTTTTATTCTCTTTTAAAAACAAACATACCTTAATTGAGTTCCATATTCGTTAAAATTTATCTATAAGTATCAATATCCGCATCTAATAATGACATGAGCAATTTGTCAGCGACAGTTTTTCCTTCGTGTAATGTGAACAAATAGTCTGATATGAGTAACTGGAGCAATATTGTCACACCAGGCTACTTCCGAAACAGAATAAGTTGCTAGTGAGCGTAAAATGGCTTGCACTGATGGTTGCTGCCACATACGACAACTTTAAAATGTTCTCTGTTGCGTACAAACGTCCTCAAGTTGCTACACTCAATAGTTTACGCATAATTAAAGTTGAAAATTATGTTCCCGGAGAGTGACATGCGGCGATAGAGGTTTAATGCCCATCAAGTTCTTTGAACCGAGCCGAGATCGATGAACTCTCTATTTTAGTTCAATTATTCCTGCTCCTTGGCTGTTTCTGTGCTCACTATCCTCGTCTATGATACTAGGGCTTTACATTGAACTTAATGGCTACTTAATGTCACCTAAGTAGCAGTTAATTCCTCAATTAGACGGCTGCTGGGTTGTTGTAGGCTATGCAAGAATCTTTCCACCCCATATAGATAAAACTTCAGATTGCACGGAAAAAATCTGTAAGAACTTTACAAAGTTTTCATATAGCTTCTCTCATGAAATTCGCACATAAAACTGTAGCCTATGGACGTGGTATTATTCTGCCTCACACCTATATACTTGAAACTGCGCTGCCTCAAGCCTATGGACGTGNGCCTACACACTTGAAACTGCGCTGCCTCCTACAGTACAGTTCAATTATTTAGAACAAAAATCCTGCAATTAGTAATTAGTTCCATTGAGGGCGCTGAGATATTCAAGATGGCCTGACGACACAAATTACCGTCGGCTTGAAGGACGTTTTTCTTTGATGTTCCAGCACGTGTACGGACACTTTCTTGCATTTGAAAGATAGTTCGGCCATTCATTGCCCTTTTGATGGTCTATATTCAAACTTTTTCTTGAATCAATGAAACCAGAAAAGAATTACCATGGCAAGGTTATTTTCAAGGAACATGTGCCGATTCACTAAACTCTGCAGCGAGAGAAATTTGTCTACTCACTTCGCATTCAAGACCTTTCAAACATACACATCTATAATAATTATTTGTATACGATGATGATTTCAGATAAGATATTCAAATGTATTTTTAAATCTCAAAAGGTTTGATGTTAATGCGAAGTAAAGACAGTTTCGCTTTTTCGCAGAAGGAAAACTTGCATTAGTTTCATAATCATTACTAGGAAAAATTTATTCGAAATCGTGTAGGATTAAATAAGCGCTATCGCAGTTCATAGCAAGCAACTAATTTTGTCACCTACACTTCTGCTTAATAGCCAACACATTCGAGGAGGAATTCTCTGTCTATTTCAGACGTATGAAATCTTTGCACATTTGCATAATGGGGCGCAGCAATTGGCCATTCCCAGTGCAGAGAAGCAGCACCAGACGTCGGTGCTGAGCGCTAGTTCAAGGCAACGATTCCCAGGCCTATAGGCCTGCAAGGTCATAAGAATTGTGATGATTTTATACGCTAATGTGGAAGAAAACAGCTTCCATATATGCATTCAATAAAATCAGCGATGAACGAAATAGAGGAAATGTTAGGACACTCGCTTGGAAAAGCGCGGCAAAAATTCCTCGACAAACAGATAAAATTTTACGTGAGAAAAGGGCAGCTGCATAGGGAAAGAGACGCAACTCGATCGATAAAGACCAACTCTGGAATAACGAAAAAACCATTCATCAAATACATGCATCAGCAAACGTGTTGAGAAATTGCAAGAAGCATTATCTTTTTCTTTGTCATAATTTTTCACATATTACAATGAACATATTTAACGTCTGACCTCAATCCACTTTTCTCGAGATAGCTAATCCAATCTCTATTGTTTTGTGCAGAAGTAATACTTTGAAGACACTCAGACTTTAACTTTCATTGCCGCGGTGCTAATTAATTCCACGTTATCTGATGACCGTTGTAAAACAAAGATTAAAAAAATTTATGCCGAATAATCGCCAAACACCCTTGCAAAAATAAGCCGACGAGGCATAAAAGATATGCATGGAAACACTGCGCCTTTACCTTTACTATCTCTTGCAAAAAAAAATAAATAAAAATAAGAGGGACAACCGATCTAATCTCACATAAGATCTAACACTGTGCTTTCCAGTTCGGAATTACATTACTTTCTCTGCGAAATCTTCATCTTTCAAATTCGAACCGTCCGGCCGGCAATATGGCCCCAAAAACACTTTAGAAAACGAATAATTTAATTCAAACGAAGAGTATAACCTAGTAAAATGGAAGCAATTTTTACAAGGCGGTAATCTCGGGCGACAATCTGGAAGAATTATTTATGGTCTTCTCCTATAAAATGACTAGAGTCGATTCAGGGAAAAAAATGTCAGAGTGGGATAATATTGGAATGCCAACTAGTATAATAGAGGCTATATGCCATTGCCAAATTTTACAGAAAAAAGTTTCACCTATTGCAATGATTTATAAAATATGCAAAAATTTACATAACTTTGATATGTAAGTTCAGGCTTAAGTTATTTGATCATCTCACGGCAGCTTGCATGATTAGTCGACCAGCCGTGAGGAAATTAACTTTCTTCTGATGATAAAACCGAATTTAATGGAACAGGCAAGATTTATTATTATATTCTAAATTCATTGTATATTGCTAATCGTATTATATATAATGATGCATTGTATAATTTTTATCACACAATTTTGTAAGAAATGTACAATCTATTCTTATATTAAGTTACGATAATTTTATAACATACCAAAACTTTGATTCTTCAATTCAACGAACTTTAGAACTTAATCGGATTCCGTATTGAAGTTCCATTACAGCACCTTCGCCTAATTGGCCAAGTTAATACGTCATCCAGAACGCAATTACAAACAAAACCATAAAAAAAATTGAAGAAATAACTCATTAAATTGTTCAAAAATTGAATTTTATTGTTTATGAAGAAAGAGCTCAATTCTGATTGCTTCTCTTACTTCATTAAACGAGCTTATTTGTATCGAACTCAAATAGCCACCTCATAACCTCAAAGTGAATTAGCAAATTAACAAAAAAAACGGTTTGTATTAGGGAATTATGGCTAAATATCCGTAGAATTCGTAAGGTGATAAAATAGCAATGATAAATTTTTCTATCCTATGAAAATTGTAAACTATAATTTTAATAGATAATGGAAAATACATAACAATAATGTTAAGGTGCCACAACGGTTCTATCGGCCCCATATAAATAGATTGCAGAGGTGCATATTTCATAAAGCTGCACAAAAAACAGGATATAATAATTCAGTTACGTTTTTATTTTTAAGATAACGTAGGGTGAGAAAAAAATAGTCGAGTACCGCCCTGTAGTTCAAAAGAAAACGCTGGTAAACTCGTTACGCGCGTCACTGGCAGAGTTACGCGCAGCGACAGCAACAAAATTCTCAAAATTGTTAGTTACTGAGACAATAACAGAAGAATACAGCTGTAGCTTGTGTAGGAGGCATACAGCTGTAGCTTGTGAATGAGAGGCATACAGCTGTAGCTTGTGTAGGGGGCATGCAGCTGTAACTTGTGTAAGAGGCATACATGTGTAGCTTGTGTAGGGAGACATACAGCTGTAGCTTGTGTAGGGAGGCATACAGCTGTAGATATGTAGGAGGCATACAGCTGTAGCTTGCGTAGGGAGGCATACAGCTGTAGTTTGTTTAGGAGGCATACAGCTGTAGCTAGTTCAGGAGGCATACAGCTGTAGCTTGTTCAGGAGGCATACAGCTATAGCTTGTGTAGGAGGCATACAGCTGTAGCTTGTGTAGGAGGCATACAGCTGTAGCTTGTGTAGGAGGCATACAGCTGTACACAACACTGAGATGTACTTCACGGCACAACACTGAGATGTACATCACGGCACAACACTGAGATGTACATCACGGCACAACACTGAGATGTACATCACGGCACAACACTGAGATGTACATCCCGGCACAACACTGAGATGTACATCACGGCACAACACTGAGATGTACATCACGGCACAACACTGCAAGGTTTCCACTCATTAATCAAACGACAAATTTAACATGGTTTCATTTTCGAAGCATATCTGAAGGCTATTTGTAACCAAAACTGACCATGGAATTAGTGCAGCGCTTTTTCGCTGCGAACTATATAATCCGATTACGAATTCGTAGACTCGCAATTGAAATTTTAAGTACGAATAATCCATTCGAGATTCAGAGAATATTTTCGCTCATTACATCGACATAGTCCACTAATGTGACTGTTGGAAACAGTTAAATTAGAACCCCTTAGGTCTAACATAACTGAGAAAATTGAGTAGAAGTATGAATATCTACCTCTTTTCCTAAAGAATTTTAGTCCAGTAATGTCGGCCGTCAAACAGAGTTTAAAGAATAATACCTCTAATATCTCTAAAACTACCTCTAGCAGCACACTTCAGGCAAAATAAGAGCTAGGAAACTATTATTACGTTTTTATTGTTTAACAAATAAGGGAGCAAACTTTAAGTGATTAATATATATCATGTATGTCAATGCTCTAGAATATAGCCATTCAATTTATTATAGTTCTCACCTGCAATGGCGGGCCAGGGAAGAGTGTCGTTGGATGAGACCGAGCTTGCCGCTGTCATGCTTTCCGTGCCGTGATTCGTACATTTTTCACACTAAAATATTTGGCACTGAAGATCATCGCAGTATTTTAGATACATTAAAGAAATAATATCAGCGGTTAATGGCAATTTGTGTGCTTGTTACTCGCGCACTTTCTTAGTATGTGCGTTTACTGTTTACATGTGACAGCGGGTAAACAGACATAATATCACGTTCTCATCCTCTTCCACATTTTAACATATTAATTTCCACTTTTGTATTCCTTTTGAATCGTTGACAGATAAATTTGCACTTCTTCATCCCGTTGTACTTGTAAACAAATAACTTGGCCCGGCTTATTCCTTTGCACTAGTGAAGGAACAAATAAATAAGTTTGTTTAATTTTCTACTGCTAATAGCAAATTAAGAACAAGCAGTCATTTTTCTCAGTCTGTAATGATCTTTCAGAACAATGACTGAACATAGGCTCCACTTGAACTGTTCCTGAAATAATTAATTAAGACTTTCGCAAGCTATTCTAAGAAAGTTAGCTGTCGTCAACGGTTCACAGCATTGCCGTTGGTGCATTGGAAGCCATGAATTTAAAGTTCACTGGCCTGCGGAAAAATTTTATTAGAGTTTCAAAAATTTAGTGGAATTTAATACACAATGCTAGTCCTGACTAATATGTTTATTATAGAAATTAAGTACGTCTCTTTTGTAATTTGTATAATTTCTTCTTGAAAATATGTGTTGTCAGAGCAGCAAATTACCCGGCAACACGCGTCGTTGCCACGTCACCATGTTGATCAATACCTCTGGCTCCGTCTGCCGCTTCTCTATCTTCAGAATAAAATGTGATCAATGAACGTACACATGGTGAACATCAGCAGCTGATGCTCACTAACCTCACCAGCCATCAAATGAATTTATCCCATTTTTAAACATCTCTACAATTTCAACGAAATGATACTTTATTAGATGCTGTAAAGGCTGGACAGCGTAATATTATAGAACACCCACAAATTTGAAATAAATTCTTCGCCCCTGTGTACCTTTGTATCCTGACAACTTGCTATAAATAAACAAACATTAATTACAGGAACCTTTTTTGTAATTCAGATATTTGGGTTAAATTCAGATAAATTTGATTTGTTGATGATCAAACGATAACCGAGTATTGTGCCTACTACTTCTTTGATCACAAAGAGCTGTTAAATTCCCTTCACTCTATTGCTATATTCATGACATCTGCTCACGTACGGCTTCCATGTGCTACGACAGATATTTAAATAAAATATAGCAGTTATTTTATGTTATTTTATGGCGAACTAAAGCTATTTAAACTACGGCTGTTTAAATTACAGTCATTGATACTGCATCATTTTAAACTACAGATGTAGAAACTACGGTTGTTTATACTGCGGATGTTTAAGCTGCTTATGTTTGAATATCACCAGATAAGTGGATACAATAGGGAATTTTAAGGAATGTCTTTGAAATATTTATACAGAAAGTATACTGTGATTCGTGACGCAGACTCTTCATATACTACGTTTGTGCTCACATACAGCTGCTCAAATAAAAGAACGTTACTCGTAACTTTACTGCATATGGAAGCCGTGAGCTGCATATGGAAGCCGTGAGCTGCATATGGAAGCCGTGAGCTGCATATGGAGGCCGTGAGCTGCATATGGAAGCCATGACGTGACCTGACAGCTGTTGGGGCATGTTTATAAAATAGCTGTTGATGTGTGCTAACAGCTGTTTCAATGTGCGTCTAAGACGCTGTTGAACTTTGGGAGTTTTTCAACAACTGTTGAAATTCTCACGAATAAGTCTTCAAATGTTCAAACAGTTGTTCACACATGCGATGAGAGCGAGTTCTTATTTAAGAGCTGTTCGCGCATGCGCTGTGCGCTGCACAACAGCTGTTCAGATATACGTTCGGCGTTCATCAAAGGCTGTTTATATTAACACCGGATTAATTGTCCAAGCTGTTATCTATGATCCTTTGCCTAATCGAATATATAAAAACTCGCAGCGTAGCACAGAATCTCGGATATTATTATTGTTTCCACGACAAATTCAGAAACTTTTATAATATATTGTTTTCAATGTCATTTATTTGTAACTTCTTTGATTGATACGGTTAAAAGTTGTCTGTAAAAGTGAACATTGCACTGGATTGCTTCACGAAGGATCGAGGCACGGGGATTGTCTCTCGCGGGATCAAGGCACGGGATTGCTTCACGAAGGATAGAGGCACGGGATTGTCCCTCATGGGATCAAGGCACTGGATTGCTTCACGAAGGATAGAGGCACAGGATTGTCCCTCGTGGGATCAAGGCACGGGATTGCTTCACGAAGGATAGAGGCACGGGATTGTCTCTCGTGGGATCAAGGCACGGGATTGCTTCACGAAGGATAGAGGCACGGGGATTGTCCCTCGTGGGATCAAGGCACGGGATTGCTTCACGAAGGATAGAGGCACGGGGATTGTCCCTCGTGGGATCAAGGCACGGGATTGCTTCACGAAGGATAGAGGCACGGGATTGCATCACAGGAGAGCAAAGCGTGAATTGTCCAATACGTGTGAGCAAGACACGGGATTGCCTTGCGATAGGGCAAGGTTTGGGATTGTTTGACATGGAAGCAAGGCATGGGATTGTCTCGCGGAGGAGCAAGTAATGGGATTGCCCCGCGAGGGGTAAGAACGGGATTGCCCAACGGGATTTCAGGGCAATTTATCCTACCTGTTGAGCTCAAGACAAATTGAAACGCCGAGCTTCCATGGGATTTTTTGAATCCGACACGCTGGTAAAACGAAAACTTGAAGCATTTCCGTCTAAAATCGAGTTGTGCTTTGTGATTTGAATAACAATTTACTTGAAAAATATGTAATGTAATTCAAGAGAAATTTACTTATAACCCATCCATGTAATATTAGCTGTGAATAATACATATTCGAGAATAATTACAATTGAAAACATAGAATCAGTTAATATAAGTTATAGATAATGCGGATTAAAAAATTCATTTGCAAATTAATTTTTCATTTGTTCAGAAACAATATGTTCAAAAGTTTTTTTACTAATAAAACATGTGGCTCATTCCGTACAGGAGTTATCAAAAGTTTAATTCCCGAGAAATTACGACCTTCTGTTTATATCGCAGTTTTTTCCAAGAATTTCTAATCATAATTCTCAAAGAGCATATCATCATAGCATCTAATTATTTAAATGTTCTTTTAAAATGCGTATGATCGATGCCTAACATGCATGTAGAAACCCCTATACGCGTTCATATGTAATGCAATGTTAACGCACTCATTTCCTATCACAATAACATAAATAATATACATGCCCATACACTCCCCCTAAGTATCGCTGTAGTCAATAAACCCAGCCGACCTCCACATGCACGTGATCGCAATCTTTTGCTTGTTGCCGAATGCAACGACCTTCACCATCAACATGTAACACCATTTCTATGCCCAGGAAATTAAACCATTATATGATTCATACTCGGCACCACATTGTCAAAAAATTTAATGTTTACGGAGAGCATCTTTTCTGAGTTTTTTTATGTAAGGAAGTCGGAGTCGAGGTGTTTAGAGAGCGTAGCTGGGACGCGGCAGGACACCCAAACTCCACGGAGTCTAAAACGAAACTATCGCGTAAGGAGTCAGCCAGCCTGCCGTCGGACTTCAGAGCGCTTGTAGCTGCGCCGGGTGCAGTTATTTGTGAAGTTCTCCTGTAATATATTAGGTTTAAAATAAATCTTTATGATGGCTTTACAGATTTTGATTGATATTATACCAATTCATTGACTGGTGGAGACTGTACAAATAGGATGTATCTTTCTGCAATGTTAACATTTTTTCATCATATATATTATAAAATTAAATGATCAATATCTCTTAAGGTTAAAAGCGGACTTCGGCAATAATCAATCAAGGTTAAAATAACTATTGTGCTCTTATTTGCGGTCCTTGTCATAGATTTGCTTGACATGGGGCGGGTCGATTACAGGATTTCAGGACTCCCCAGCCGGTCAATACCACGACACGACCTCCTGCGCCAGGCCCGTAAGAAACACAATGGTAACAGAAATACAGAAAGTTTTCTCCTAATTTTTATCAATATCATACACTCGCTTGCCATTCAACTCTCATATTTCCAATCTATTATTCAATTCATTTGTTAATAGTTTGCTTTTCAATGTACGTTAGTCTTGCAGCAATACAAAAAAAATAATTTTTTTTTAATTAATACCCCAGCTCGTAATTTACCATCCCATATTTCGCTCATTATCAGTCCCACAAAAGAATCCAAGTTTGGTTAAATAATAATACAGATATAATTTATATAATATATAATTCAAATTAACTGCTGCAGGAAAGATTTGACATTTAAAGATCTGGGCCTATACTTTCAAAAAATTTGAGAGATCGTAAGTTCATCAGCCAATCACGGCCTTTCAAGCAAAACCTACCAATCATTGACAGGAAAATAGAGTGTAAGTACTTACGTTCACTTAGCGAGTTTTGAAAGTAAGACTCCCCGTATTATTGCACCGAAGTCCGAAACGGGACAATATTTATCGCAATTTATTGAGAGTGCAAGCAAACTTTTTTCCCAGTTGATATTTTAACAAAGCTTTCGTTTTATATTGCCCCTTATACTGTTTCGCTGACACTATTGGAAGTGTTATTGCAAATCATTTTGAAAGCAAGTTTTTTTTGACTGGAACCTGCGCTGCACAATTAAGCTGAAGAATCCTTTTACCCATTCTCTGTATTATTCCTACCAGTACACATATAATACTTTGAAGAATTCTTTCTTTCACACACTTATAGTTTTATTCCTAGCCGCATGGCTAAACGGAAACGAAGGGTTGCAATTATATCGTCTCGACATAAACAGGCAAATTTGAGAGACAACGTTTGAGGTTCACAATTAATTTGCTTTAAAAAACAATTCCTACATTACAATATAATTCCTCCCAGTCCTACATAATTCCTCCCAGTCCTAATTCCTCCCAGTCCTAATTCCCCCCAGTCCTACACTTATTTTGGGGTAAATCTTAACAAATTATCCTCATATGAACGAAATGTAGGTTCCTTAAATTTATATCATTCCCGTGATTTGACTTATTGGTTTAATAGCCGAGTGCCAAGGCTGTTCAATTCGTGTAATTTTGGTTTGATACCGCAAATATCAACCCCATATCTATTCGAAAGAAAGATCACAATTATTAGAATTTACTATCTGATCTTGATGAGCGGCATAAATAGATTTTCGTGGCGGATGCTAAAGACGAAATTATTTAATTGAGATGATCTCACAATTGAGATGATCTCACAATTGAGATGATCTCACAATTGAGATGATCTCACAATTGAGATGATCTCACAATTGAGATGATCTCAGAATTGAGATGATCTCATAATTGATATGATCTCACAATTGAGATGTTTAATTTGACTTCTCTAAAAATGTACGGTGATCGCTGAAATTCTGGAGATTTCTGGACTTCAACTGGACTTCAATCCCTTTTATTTCCATTGGTGGACTTTGATATATTCGCACGCATGTTGGTTGAAGTTTGGATTTCTCTTCCACCAGTAGCGGGAAGTTAAAGAGAAATGTTTTTTGGCTGCTGTTGCCAGACTCACGGCTAAATCAAAGCTGCTGATGCAAGTTCAGGGTGAGAACAGAGTGGCTTCGTCCCGCAACCAAGTTTCATCGTATCGTATCGTAACTATATTTATCTGTCTAGATTTATCTCTCTAGATTTATCGCTCTAGATTATTTTTCTCCCTATATTGAACTCTCTATATTTATCTCTCTATATTTAGTTTGGGATGGCAGAATTTGTTGATTTATACGCGTGCGATTAACGACCAGAGAATAAATTGATTTAAATTATCAAAGAGTAGGACAATTCTTCAGATGACGTTGGTAGATCGAAAGGCATATATCAAGAAGGAGTTTTAGTTTATTAACGACGTTTCGAATGTAACAAACATTCATTTTCAAGTTACAAAGAGCATTAAATATTGAAATTCTGGTGGAAATAAGTACATAATATATGTAAATAGGATACTATAATAAAATTTTGAATCAAAAAATCACTCTGAAAATCATTTCAAAGTTCAGCCAAATCCGGTACTTAAGAAAGAGGTAGCAGGCGTCCAATTCGTAGACACGATGAGGCTAGCCATCTTCGGTCGATTGATGTCAGGCCACTGCTTGATGACAATGCTGGTGGTTCCTTCAGCACAAAGCGAGTGACGGTCTGGTTGTGAGATTGTCGCGTGTGATTCCCTTGCCCTCCGGGTTGGAGGTAGCTAATGAGACAGCGTCTCGGTGTCCTGGTTGTTGATCCAAAGTGTCCGAAGTAGTCCATAAGATAAAGAAGTCTACAACCTTCTTTGAAGTAAAATTTATAGACCACAACGGCCTCTCGGACAACTCCCGAGTTTTTGCGAGGGCCATTTTCGCGTTTAGTTCGGAGTTTGATGAATATACATATATACATATATACATATATACTCTCTATATTTATATACATATATACATATATCTCTCTATGTACTCTATCTATATACCCTCTCTATACCTCAGTATAAATTGTAACATTAAAATATACCTCATTATGAACAAAAGCCTAGTCTAAATGCGCCTACAGTTCATATCCAATCTATATTGTAAATGGAAAGGTTTGTCTGCTAATGTTCACTTTATTCGTGTTTGCTTTCATTTCACAATTTCAGTGATTATATCTTTAATGTACATTTTATTATGCTAATTGTTTGTACATGTGTTTCAGGTTTTTCAGCTGACGATGGAGCTGGACTCCGAAACGTTTCTCTCATTAGAAATGGTTATTTTTTTGCTGTTTTCTTTGCTTTTCAATTCTTGATTAACTTGCGATTTAATCAATCAAGTGACCTTAATCATTATAAATATTATATGCGGAGCCAGCGTTCTAAGGCAGCCGATATGGTAAGCGTACAGAGGGAAGATAACTTTCGGCCGCTGGTATAAGATTTTTTTTTAATTTTAAATAAGTAAACTATAGACACGAGCGACAGGGTCGAGGGTAGTCGCTTAATTGTACTTTCAATAATAAGCTTACACGAACACGTTTTAACTTCATCGAATTTCTAAGATATTTTACATGTTCAGCATAATTGTGTTTCTAAGAATTTAATCTGATTAACTCTGCATAAATTGATAAAATAGTGCATAATTGATGTCGGTCTTCATGTTTTGCATCGAAATCGACACCGAAGTTTAAGCAATATATTTTAAACAACAGCTGGAATAATGATATTAACCGTGGCTCTCTTGTCTATTTATAGGGACTGGTCCTCTCCGTTTCGGATTATTCAATTTATACATATTTTTGGTGTTAAATACTCCAGATAAAGAGGGTGCCTGAAAAAAATGAAAAATTATCGTGATATAAAAATTTATATCGATGAATAGATGCCATATAATAACAAAAAACATATCCCCGCATAAAAAAGCTCAAGGTAATTAACGAATACATGTGAATTACTTGAATTACACATGGAATTCCCTTGAATTAATTTTAGTAATTTTAATCATACTTTTAATCAGTCGAGTTTTCTATTCGTTCTCAATTTAGTCAACTCGTGCCTGATTCTTTTCACTCGCTGATGGATAAGAAACCGATACTAAGTAACTAAGTTTTCTGTGCGTGATTAACTTTGCAGTGGCTCTCTGCATTACATTCTAAAAATTATATTCTCAAGCCAATAAATCTGTAAATGTATTTAGAATCAAGTTGCGGGTTTTCTACTTAACCGCAGCGTCGCCACGGGTTGCATTCTCGTCGTATTGGCCATATTGGCAGAAATATTGACGAACATGAATGCTTGCCCGAAGCTCCTGATTATCTTCAGTTCTTTCGAAACTGGAGTGGTTCTTGGAGTCAATATCCATTCGTCGATTTCTGGCACTGAGGCTTGAAATTTGAATCTCGAACCTCAGGGCATTCAATATTGAACTATTCTTTTGCTCGGGTTTCACTGTTGGTTCATTTACAGTTGTTCTATTTTATGAGCGACATTTTGTCGCTCTCCTTTGCTCACTAATTAGATTTATGATTATTATTCACTGCAAAATTTACTACTTTCATTTTCGATCATTATATTTATTGTGGCCAATACGAGACAAAATGTTTTTCCGTGTTCAAAATTAGGTACCTTTGTCACTTTAAAATAACTCAGATATTGGCAGTTAAGCCAAGTGCCCAAGAAAGAAGAGCAAATATTTATTGGATTTACGTAACCGATATTCATAATTTTGTTTGAGCAACATTTAAATCAGCATTTTTTATCCGAACTTGATCGAATGATAGAATTCGTTGAATGAATGAACATACGGATTCAAGAACTTTGGGTTTCTAGAACTGAGATTACATGTAAGAGTGACAGAGCACGCTGTTCATCAGAGCTGAGCGCTGCTTGCTCCGGCGTCAGTGTGAAGTAGGAGCGAGTGTCGAGCACAAGGCATCTTCTGTGGAAGTGATTTCTTCTGAACTCTCTGCTTCAAGTTGCTTCTATTTTCATCCACAAAACTTCATTGTTAGATTTTAATATTACATGACATTTGGAGAATAAATGCAAACTTGTGTTATTTATCAACTGATACCGCATTTTTAGCGTCTCATTTGTCCCCATTCTTTCAACTTTGTGCGTTATTTTTAGTCTATGTGCTTGCATTCATGCGTCGAAGTAGAAAATTCATCAAGAGGCATAGGGTTCATTAATGATTTTATATTTACCAGAAATTTCTGAATAATTTTGATAAATAATTCTTAAAGAATTTTTATGATTCTGGAAGAGAAAAAATAGTTATTCTTAGTAAATTGTGAAACGATTCTATGAATCACATGCATGCATTCGTTCAATTAAGTGAAACCGTTACGTTAAATAAAATATTTTTTGAGGGTTTATTGGCGGGAATATGTAGAATATATCAATCATTACCAGCAATTCATCATTGAAACGCAACGTATGTCACTGGCAAAGAATATACGTTCAGTTTATACTACGCATAAACTGAAAAAAATATCGAAGGAATTTGTCCTAAGTAATTTTATCAAGAATTGTAATTAGCATTCCTGTCAATTTATGGACTGCAAAATTTTATTTTAAAAATGCATTTATTTTTAAACCGCATTTATTTTAAACCGCATGCAGGAAAACTGGAACTGGTTTCGAACTAATAGTCAGGGAATTTTTCTCCGTTCACATTGTTAATGTACACATTTCTTCTCTAGAAATTGGTATAGTTTAATTATCAGTAATATCCATCCCGAATTTTTTTCAAGTGTGTTTATCTGATTACATTTCACTGCAATGAATTAGTGTCGATCGGCGATTAAATGCACTGACCATCACTCATCACTAAGAATCACATGTTACCATCATCAACTATCATAACTATCATCCGCATCATCCGTTATTAATACTCATTCAACGTTATTACTCTCTTATAACTAACTTACAAAACTCGCCTGTTACCATTATTGATACTCGTTAACTTTTCCTCTTTCATCACTAATCAACACCCACCAGTAATCATCACCAAATCATCCCCGAAAACTCTTCCTTTCTCATCACTAATCAAAGCTCACCAGTGATTATCACCGAATCATCAACGATAACTCTTCCTCTCTAATCACTAATCAAGACTCGCAATTTATCATCACCTAATCATCACCCAAAACTCATCCTTTCTCATCACTAATCAACACCCACCAGTTCTCATCACCAATAACTCTTCCTCTCTCATCATCAATCAACACCCACCAGTTCTCATCACCAATAACTCTTCCTCTCTCATCAATAATCAACACCCACCAGTTCTCATCACCAATAACTCTTCCTCTCTCATCACTAATCACCACCCAGTAATCACAATCATCGTCACATCACCGGGACGATGCTGACGGCGCACAAGCGCTGCCTGCTGCTCGCGCTCGTCGCGCAGCTGCACACGTCGCTCGCCGTCGGGACTTTCATCCTCGGGCGGTCGTCGGACGAGGCGACGAACGACCACCATAATGGTGCGTCATTGTGATGTGTGGTGCGTCATTGTGATGTGTGGTGCGTCATTGTGATGTGTGGTGCGTCATTGTGATGTGTGGTGCGTCAATGTGATGTGTAGTGCGTCATTATGATGTGTGGGGCGTCATTGTGATGTGTGGTGCGTCATTGTGATGTGTGGTGCGTCATTGTGATGTGTAGTGCGCGTTATAATAATTTAGGTCAATGAATGGTGATGTGTTATGTTAAAAATTTACTTCATTTATCCAGCTCTTCAAATGGTTTCTTCATTAAGTTCTTTTAGTAGATTATTACCCAGAAAACTATTATTAGCGTCTTCTTATTTTTAATCCCTTACATCTCATTCTATCGAAAACACCTTTCAATTTTATATTATTATATATAATAATTCTTAGCGATAATAATGAATATATATAATATTATTTCGCTTGATTTATCTTGATTATAAATCAAGAATCAATGGGTTTATAAAAATGATCGCAAACCCTCTACAGTATCAGCCACCACCGAGGCCGCGGAGACCTGCCAGGACGTTCAACTGATGGAGAGGTTGGCGGACATGGCGGCCTGGAGGCGGCGGGTGTTCGGCGCTGGCGATCTGGACGCCACAATACTGAGACATAACACCGCTAATCTCAGTGAGTGCAGCTAGCAGTAAGCAACATCAGTAACGCTCCTAATTGCTTTTCTAGAAATTGGTGGACTCAATCCACCCGTTTCTGAGTCCACTGATGGTTAATCTCAATCTAAAAACTCAATTTTTCTGAGTCCACTGCATGGTTAATCTCAGCGAACGCACCTTGCTTACCGCACTCAGTCAGTAAAGTGGTGATAACGATTAACGAATGACTGAGTTCATTTAATGGCCGTTATCACTGACTGTATTTAACATACCGAACTCAGTCAGTGAGATGGTGATCACCAGTCAAGAAAGACCGAAGCTTGCTTCTAATATGGGTCACTGCATGGCCTCAATCTATTTCTCAAAATGTTTTTATTGTAACTTCAATAATGAATTTTAAAATTGGCAAATAATTTTAAGCATGGTTTAATTGTTTATTTGAATTTAATGTAAGTTTTAACAAGTGTTGTCTTAAGATTCGCTTATTTATTTAATCGTATTTATTTCAAACTGGAAAATTCTTGCAAGTGCACTAAAATAACTAAGAAATAAATTCAGCAGCTTCGCCATTTGGATATACAGTAATGTTTTTTCAATGAATTTCGAGGTCATAGATAAATATTACAATAGTTGATACTTTATTTTATTTAAGCATTTTTCCATTGTGGGAAATCCTGTGCTCAGATAATTCGAGAGCGGTGTTAGCCGTTAGCAGCATTTTAATGTATATAATATTTAAATTAATTATACTTTGCGTAGGTCACAATAAATAATCTTTGATTGAATACTCACGTTGAATCCCGACATGATAGTGATTGGGGATATTCATTAGAAAAGCTTATGCCGCTATTTTTTGAACACTTCTATCAAACACTCAAACAATCTTCCACTAAAATCTTTACGATATTCAACAAAATATAATTTACGATAGTTTGATGGGTTGAGCAAGTATCTAAGCAATTAAGGCTCTTCATGGAGCTTCTTACATAAAGCTACTGAAGAGGAAGAAAGAGAAAAAATGCAGTGAGTTTTGTCATTCATTACCTATATACTTATGTCATGTTACTACCTGCCTACATCTGCTGAGCTTACAGTTTTAAAGTACAAACTGTTCACTCATGTCCCTTGCACTGCAGGTTATATTGAGCGACTGGAGCTGGTTAACCGTGTGATGGTGGACGTTCTCCTGCAAGCAATACCGGACAGGTCTTCATCCCGCAACACAACTCATGTGGAACCTCCTCTCCTGGCCCCACGAATGGCCCCAGCCTACCGACGTCGGCCTACATACGATGAGGAACTAAAACAAAACAACTCTTCAGTCTCTCCGTCACGCGACGTAGCGTTCCCCGCGAGCCCAACTTTTCGAAATGCACTTGTGGAGAATGAAGTCAACAGCTTGGGTTCAAACAGCACTGGTTTGCAGTTCACATCTCCTGTCTATCATGGAAAAAATTATTCGTCGACTGAGAGCACCCCTTATTTTGAGAAGCACACCAATCTAAGCGGTAGCCTGAGACCAAGCGTTAGTAAACCCAAAATTGTACCAATAGATACCATAACAGAAAATCCTGAAACTAAAGATCACTCCGTGCCTCGTAATCAGTCAACTGATCGTCACGATTCAACAAATCAAACAACTCCTCAACTAACCTTTCAGTTGGGGAAACAGAATTCTTCCTATTTATCTGTTTTCGGAAAATTTCCTCGCTCCTCCAGCGCACGGAATTCTTCCTCATCTGGCAACGCCTCTGCTAATGTCCTTCATTTGGAAAACACTTTGCCTGATGGCAACACAAGCTTGACCTCGGCACCCCGACTGAATAACTCTGCTTCGAGGAAAACGAATGAGGGTAAAGCGCCTGCTGATCTCTCAAGACAAAGCACGAATGTTCACATAAGATTTTCAAGAGCAGCTCATGTAAATGGCCAATCAGTACGTAATGTTGGGGATAATCAAAACGAAACTTCAGTTTCTCCAGATACTATCAAGGTTTCAGAGCAAAACACAAATGAAAATCTAAACCTTCAATCAATTTCATTTCCTTCGAATGAAATCGAAAGTCTAGGAGATACAAACGTGACCGAGCATAATAATACGAATGACAATTCATCTAACAACTGGAAGGCTGAAATCTTCATTAAAATCGGGCTTCAGTTTAGATCAAATCCTTTCGGTAGCACGCAAGCCGTACTTCCAAGGGAAAATAATTCGCCGAATAAAGACAGCGTGATCATGTTGCCAGTATTCACATCAGTACCCGAGAGACTTTTAGAATCGCAAACTTTGTCGTCCTTGTTAAATTCTTCAATTCACATTCTCAGTCGAATGAATCCTTCCCTTTCTCCTGAACATATGCAGGCCACAGTTAATCACCCTGAACTATTACTTTATTTTATCAATTCATCTATCAGCCTAACAGCGCTTGACTTTGATAATAGCAGTAAAAAAATTGACTCCTCAAACCAAATCGCAATCACCTTCGCGGATCAAAATACCTCACAAAACTCGTCTCGTCGCCCAAAATTGCTCACAAGTGACTCAATACTTCAAGAAATCAGAGACAGAAATCATAACCTGACCTTATCTTCTTCGGACGAGATATTGATGAGTAATTATTCTCGTGAGACAGCAAACCAGAATTCGACTTGTACCTTGCAAGAGCGCTGGAATAAAGTCGAACACCTACGACGGTCCATAGAGCTGCTGCTGCTCTCCATGCCAGTGACGGTAAAAGAGATGATGGAGGCGTCCTCGCATCCTTATCTCGACGACTTCATTTTCAGGCCTCAGGGTGAGAGTGGTGACTAAAATTTTTTTTCGCAGTTGACTCGATCTTTAGCGCATTTTCTCATTTATGGAAAAAATGCCCTATTTTGTGTTCGTCATGTCCGTCCGTCAGTCTGTCTGTCTGTCCGTTCGTGACTTCACGCTTTCATCGACGAGAAAATGGGCCAGAATTTTATGCGGTGGTACAAAAAAACGTTGATAATCTATTAAAGTTTGTAGATTTAAAATGCGACCCTGGCTGGCTCGGTTTCATGTGTGCTTGCAAGACTGAATTTCATGAAATTGTACAGAATAAACTGTTTGACAATGTACTAAATTTTATAGATATAAAATATTACGCATGATATTTTTAAGAAATATGTTCCACTTGTGTATTTCGAAATTTTGAATACATTTTTTATATTTTCAGCAATTTAAATTCATTATATTCTATTTGAATTTCATTAAAATACTAATTGAATAGGCTGCTGAAATTTGTGCTTCTTCGAATGTTAGATATTCATCAAAATTGCTTCCTTCAATACGAATTCATGAATGAAACTTCTTGTTGTACGCGCCATAATTCAAATCAAACTTATCATCCCGCAAAAAGCAGATTTCGCGTGAATGGCGTATTATTGAATTTTGCATCTTCGCAAATTTTCAATTTTCAGGGTAGCGAATTTTTTTTTAAATACTCATGTTATCAAACTTTCCTTGTTANTAAGGTCTTGCCCGATGATTATGTTTCCTCTCAACCACGTTTTACCTGATACTAATGTTATCTCTTGACCAGGCCTTGCTTGATATTCATGTTTTTCCTTTATCCGGTTTTAAACTGATGTTAATGTTTTCTTTTAACTAGATCTTGCTTTATATTCACGAATTCTGGATCAGTTTTGGTCTATTTTCTCTTGCCTAGATCTTGCTTTATATTTACGATTTCTGGATCAGTTTTTGGCCGATTTTCTCTTGACTAGATCTTGCTTTATATTCACGTTTTCTGAATCATTTTTTGGTCGATTTCCTCTTGACTAGATCTTGCTTTATATTCACGTTTTCTGGATCATTTTTTGGTCGATTTCCTCTTGACTAGATCTTGCTTTATATTTATGATTTCAGGACAACTTTTTGCTCGATATTCATTATTTTCCATTGATCAGGTCGCAGTATCTTCGCGATGACGGGTCAGTGTGCCGAATGCTACATGAGGGATCCTCGAGGGAAGTGTCGCGAGGTCCTCTTCTGCAAGAACGGGGCCAGCGTATCCTCTAGGATACTCGGGTAGCCGTGATATCCTTGAGGAAAGTCTTCCGAGAGTCGTTGACGTCCCACGGTGATCCTGGGGTTGAAGTCCTTGAGATCGATTTGAAGTCGATCCTTTTGAAGTCCTTGAGATCGATGTTAGATCGTGTGATAATTTGATGAACAGCAAGTTCTTCGGTGAATAAGTGAAAGATTTTGTAACTTGGAAATTTTATTTTAGGGTTATTACAGAGTTCCATATTGAAACTCATACTTTACTTAATTTTTGTGTTAAAGTTTCATGTTTAAAGTTTTCACTATAGCGATTAATTGTTATACAAACCACCCATGACGTCGACGAAAAACTTGGCACAACGAAAGAACACAGATTGTAAGCAGATATTGTTCTTGTTATAGAGAACTGAAATGCTGGACTTGTCACTTCCAATGCTTGACACCGAGAAGAGATCTCGTCGAACGAAAAATTTCTGCCGATGTGAATCCAAGTTTAAATCGATGTGAATACAAATTATGAATACTTTCATATTCATGGAAAACTGAGAATTCATCAATGAATGTGACGAGGAATTCAGCGGTTTAATTCATAGCCTACGCATTTATTGAGGCCCACTGAATATTGCACACAAAAGTTTTATATTTTATTTAGTGACTTATCAATAATTTTTCTTTGTGATAAAGAGCGAGATTATGCAGACCTTTTTGGAGGTTCTAAGCATATCACACAGAATGATTGTTCATGACCACAATCATTTGATCTTATAATTTTTCATACAATTTTCAATATCGTATTAAATGAAATAGTCATCATTGTATTATTATTATTATTATAATCATGAGAAAATTAATCTTCCACATAATCATTGGTGCTCGTCGATGTCGAATGTTTATAGAAATAAGAACTTTAGAGATAATTTCAGAAACATAACTTATTTTTGAGTAACTATAATCATGTAGTATTGGCTATTTTCTTAGCTCATAAATTAATTTGTCTCATAGACAACCGAGTTCGTTATAGAACTCGATGAATTGTAGTCTGCATACATCAATGTATAGGGAGCATACGTATGCAGTTTGTATGAGTCGTGTGTTGTGCCGGGGAGTAGACCAGCATTCACGTGGGACTCTTCAGCTAAAATTACAGTAGGTGGTGATAAGGCAAGCATAAGTTATGATGAGGCTAGCATGGGTTATGATAAGGTGAGCATTAGTTGTTATTATACGGTGAACACCAGTTATCATAAGATAAGCAAGAGTGGCGATAAGACGAGCATGAGTAGTTATTATAAGGTGAACACCAATTATCATATCATAAGATAAGCACGAGTGGCGATAAGACGAGCATGAGTTGTTATAAGGGGGGCATCAGTTTTGATATGGTAAGAACGAGCTATGATAACTTGAGCATTAGTTGTGATGAGGTTAGCACATCTGAAATTTGATTTAATTAGGTAAATTAATGGGCAAATGAACTAATTTTTTTTATTTAAGAAGTCTTTTCTCCTTTTCACTCATGAATGAGAATTACTCTTCACATATTAATATACTAGATTTCTAAACGTAATGTTTTGTGTAAACCTTATATAATCCCACAGGCATGTAAACACGGTATAATCACGCTTACTACTTTCATTAAAACCAAAAATCCGAAGTAACTTTATTATCAGCCTTAACGATTGCTTCAATAGAATTTTAATATCATTTGATCGTTCATTTAAAACGGAATTTCCAGTCAGCCAACTTTCTACGCTGATTGAATATGAACTCACGGGCAGACCAGAGAGTTTTTGTAATATTTCAGAAATCAAAGTATCAATGAGACTTAATATCGAAATTCAGTCAGAAATTCATTCATTTCCTCTACACGTTCGTAGTCTGATAAGTATAGTATACAACAATTTTCACGGTGATTCACGGAAACTTTCTGATTTGAAAATTCAATAAAAGAAAGACTAATGAAGATATCAAAACAAATAAATTTCATTACAAATTTTATTAGCTGAATTTTGAATCATTTAGTTTTGAATATGATATCGAACAAATGACGACCCCCATTATCAATGGATCCAGTTCCGATTTTTGAAGTTCCGTTCAACTCGCTAAAGCATATTAATGGGTATGTTGGCGTTGGCTTGGAGTATGGTTTTTCGTCAAATGAGGTAGGGTCCTTGGACAGTCATTGTAAACAATCGATTTAAGATAACTTACCCTAAATGTGTATACCCACGTAAAAATCGATTTACGACCAGGAACCCGACCGAAGGACTAATACGGAACCGAGTACGGAATGCTCGTTGAGTAGCGATAATGGAACGGGCATTAGAAAGTACGCCTCGACATCAAACGCACGCTGTTCACTTATCCAATGCATAATGGCACCTGACTAGGCAAGACACAAAACTTCATGCCCTTGCCTTTCATATGAAATACTTCCCGCTTTTTTCCTACAACATCGGGCTGTCCGTAAGCTGCTAGGGCAGCTAGGCATTCCCAGTCTAAACATATACCCATTAATGTTAAATCAGAAAATGTATCAAACGTCAGGAGGATGTAAAGATCAATTTAATACAATTTTTGACAATGGATCATATTCATATACCGAATACAGTGAGCTACAAAAACCATGCGGTATGACTGCAGATATAATGATAGTTTACCCTTCAAAAAATTTTTTATGAATCGTTATTATACCAGGGTTAACTAAAATATCATTTGTCTGTCCGAAATTCTGAAAAAACTGTAACTAAAATTAACATTCAACTTAACAGTAACCCCTACAATGCTACAAGTAAAAGAAATTTTCATCAATATAGATCTATCATGTATCATTATTTAATCATTATGGAATAAATTTTCAACTATCGATTTGTATATCGTTCCTAAATATTTTTCATTAACAAAACATAACATAGTGATGTCGGCGCTGAAGTGTAGGCCTGATGTGGCCTGTCACCGATTCTTGAACTTTTCCTGACCTGTTCACAGAAGATCTAAAATCGTGTTATTTGACCGAATCTTTTCAGGACAGATGATAGTTTGAAATAGCTACTAGACTTCCAGTCTTCCACCGGGTTCGATATTGTGCTAGGTATTTCAAGTCTGAACATATATTTTTCCATTGCTTTATCTAGTCTGTTCTTGAATGCGTTCATACTTGGAGCGCCAACGATGTCATCGGGGAGGCTGTTCCACATATCGGTTATTCAAAGCGAGAAGAAATGTTGTCGCGTGGATAAGTTGCGGATCAATTTTTTTAATTTATAGCCGTGGCCCCTGGTGTTATTTCTTGTTTTAAATTCTAGTAATTCTTTGCATGTCTTTTGAACATTCTCTATTAAATTTCTGTCCTTTTCAAATCTCAGTGACGGCACGTTTCCAAACTCTACATTCGAGCGCACGACGGCAACAAACAATTCCTTCATCGCTTATGAAACTAGGAACTCGTAAGAGCGTCTGATTAGTCCAAGAAGTTTGTTGTATGTATTAGCTTGCGTTTCAACATGCTTAGAAAATTTCAGCTCCTTGTCGACATAAACTCCGAGATCTTTATGTCATCGGCATACATGGAGCACACGCTGGACACTACTTCTGGCAGATAGTTTATAGAAGCAACGAACAAAATAGACAAAATAGACCCAAGAACGCTTCCTTGTGGCACGCCACTGCGCACTGATGCCCAGTCTGACACTGTTCCGTTAATGCTGACACGTTGTCGTCTACCTACTAGAAAATCTCTGATCCTTTGGAGTACATTTCCCTCTATTCCCAAAGACTTTACGCAACAGCCGTTCTTGCGGAACACTGTCAAATGCTTTGGCAAAATCGAGGTACAATGCATCCACTGGCTCCCTTTCGTCCAGCAGGTGAGTCCAATCGTTCAACGTAGGTCGTAGATAATAAGTTAGTGGTGCAGGATCTGCCGGCAATAAAACCATGTTGACAATCTGATATGAGATGGTGAACAGTCAAGTGAACAGTCAATCCTATCCCTAACAACAGATTCCATTAGCTTACAAAAAACACTTGTCAGACTGACAGGGCGATAGTTACCGGGGCTACTTGTCTCACCTTTTTTGAACAATGGTGTTACTTGAGCTTTTTTTCAATCGGTCGGCAAAGTTCCTTCGTTTAGGGTTTTTTGAAATAATACTGTCAATTAGCCGGCCAGGACGGTTGCTAATTATTTGAGCAATCTACTGTGAAAGCCGTCTGGTCCACATGACTTGTTGGGATTAAGGGTGACCATGCGCTGGAGAACCTTTACTTTGTGCATTTCAAAACTTGTTAATTTCGAGCCGACTGGGCGCTCCTCAATAGCTGGAATGCTGCCCAAGTCCTCATCTGTGAACACACTGCTAAAGAATTGATTGAGCAAGTTAGCCTTACCTTCATCAGAGGATATCTACCGTTGGTCTACATCAGTGGTTCCCAAAGCGGGCGATATCGCCCCCTAGGGGCGGTGGAAAGATTTTGGGGGGCGGTACGGACAAAGAGTGAGGGAGGGGGGCAATAGGGGGGCGGTAGTCCAAAGTCAGTGTCAGAAGCTCGAACGTTTGTTTGGCGATTTGTATACAATACGTGCAGCACATGACTCCCAGCGATGGTTTTTTCACCCACATCTGTCTTTTTAACCTCTCCTGGGTTTACGTCTCGGACAAATTAACGGACAAATTTTGTCATCGTTTGTTTTTGTCATAGTTATATGGCAATACGGGCCGAAATTCCCAGTGATCAAGTAATTTCTTCCAAACTACTGAACAGATTCGAACGAAATTTTGAATTTACAGTCCTAACTTCGAACGGTAATGTTTAGCTCGTGAAAATTTTTTCGATTGTGCCTTCGTTCGCGAGTTTTTTTTTTCATTTCACCTTAATTTGTGATTTAAATAGCAATGCGTGCTTAAATTCGCAGTAACCAATAATTTTTTTCCAAACTACTGAACAGATTTGAACGAAACTTAGTATTTGCATACCTCACCTCAGCAACAGTATAGTGTTTACAATTTTTTCGATTGACCATCGTTTGCGAGTTATACGGCTATACGTATAAGGCTCTTGGTTAAACCGGCCGGTAGAAAAGCCGGTCGTTCCTCCTATGTCTGTATAACTCGCGAATGAAAGCAAAATAGAAATGTCACGAGCTAAACATAACCGTTGAGAGGTTAAGTATTAATAAACAAAGTTTCGTTGAAATCTGTTCTTTAGTTTAGAAGAAGTTTCATGATCGCCGCGAATTTGAGTGATAAATTACCCGTCGATACGGGCCTAATACGTATAAGGAAGTGTGAAATCAAGAATGACGGTGAAATGAAAAAACTCGCAAGCGAAGGTAAAATCGAAAAAATTATAAGCTAAAAAATCGCTGTTTGGTAGTTAGGAATGTGTTTTCAAAATTTCGTTCAAATCTGTTCAATAGTTTGAAAGAAATTCGTTACTGCGAATTTCGGCCTGTTTCGCAATATACGCGTAACTCACGAATGAAGGTGAAATTTAAAAAAAAATACCAGCTAAACATCACCGTTCGGTTCTGATGAACACGTGTTCCAAGTTTCATAGGGCTGCGTTCATTATAGTTTGGGAGATATTGCTTGATAATTGAATTTGGAGATTGGTCGTGAGACCGGCCACGAGTCCGGCCGTAAATTCGCCCACGACGTCCTAGCTTTCTAGTGCTGAAACAGTTAAAACAGCTGAAAAACATATTGGTTCACTATATGGGGTTATATTTGTGAAATACACATTTGTGTTTAACCTTTATCTTTTAAAATTGCAGCGTACTAAATTTCAAGAAAGAGGCGTATGTCTGTGGGGGGGCGCTAGAAATTCAATAGGGAGCCAAAGGGGGCGACAGCCTGAAAAAGTTTGGGAACCACTGGTCTACATCTTTCAAATCAGAGATTCCGTTGTTTGTCCTATACACTTCGAACTAGCGCAAAAAAAGTAGGCTTGCGGGTTCTTTTTCGCATTTTTGGCAATATTTCTTTCATAGTTTTTTATTGCAGCTTTACAGAATTTTTTAGTTTGATTTCGAGCTCTCGCATACAGGTTATAATCAGCATCGCTGCGAGTTCGTAAATAACGCCTGTAGGCTTCCTTCTTGGTCTTTATAGCTGAGCTATAACTGTACTGTTCATCCACTTAAGATTAAAATGTCTCCGAAAAACGACAAATGAGGACTTACAAATGAGAGATCTCAAGTTGAGATAACTAATAAATATTAGCGATATAAATAAAAATTAGACTCCAACTTCATCTTCTTTAAACAACATCGGTCGGTAGTAACTATTTAGTTCAACAAATTTAAACTCTATAATTCCGTTCATCGCATTTAATTCCATAACTCGACTACCGTAATAAATATGAATCACCTACACATTCACTGATACTACTCACAATGCAAAATCGTCAATTGTTTAACTCTGTCGACATGAAGAATGCTATTATTGACATGTGAAACTCGAACTACACTTCTATTTTCTTTAATGATTTTAGATAGTTTAATACAACCCTGAACATCTATAATTCCGGGTCTGCAACTTTTTTTAAGCCTTCAACTAGTTTTTACTAATGGGTTCCCTATCTTCTCAGCTACGAGGTGTGTTCTCGATACCGTTTTGACATGAAAAAAGTAAATTTTATACAAACATAATTTATTCACTTGACAGGCCATTATACCTTGCTCCATTTCTCAGCATAATACTCAATAACCAAATAATTGTGAGGCATATATTGGCATAATTTAAAAACGGCACTTAGTCGAAAACATACGCTTCGTTCATATGACCATCTCGTTTGACCCTTCAATTTGACCTGATATTTATCTAATTAAAGACAGATAAAAATCTCCTATCCACAGAGAGATGTGAGTTCCGTTTGATGATCGAACACACCTATTCGACACTTTTACGAACTCGCCTGCGCCCTCGAACGCAAAACCTAACTTATGCGCATTGGTAATACCTACTTATGTTCCAATTATGAATGAAATCCGTTCAGTATTGTAGGAGTTATGACAGTACGAGTTAAGCGTTAAGTTTTTGTTTGAGTGTGCAGGCGAGTTCGTAAAAGAGTCGAATAGGTATCGAACACGGAGAGCAAGTAGTTGTCAGTCGTCTGGAAACCGCGGTTGAGTGCGCAGTCAATGGTCCAAGAAATTTTAGCACTACAATATCGCTGTGTTTTTCGAGCAATGAGAATGAATTAAAATTGTTGCAATCTTTCGAATATTTTCGTTTTTTTACATGTATGCATTAATTTTAGCTAAGTATTATTTCACATGCAGTAAGACATATTTAGGGTATACTAATTTCATTGCTTCTAAAAATTATTTTAAATGTGGCAGATGCAAACCACTAAGACGATATTTAACTATTCGCATCTCCAGAAAAAATCTCTGCAAGACCGACAAGTGTTCCAGTAAAGACTGGTATTTTCGATAAAATCCAATGAACCAAAAATTGTCAGCAAGCAATTTTTTTATTAAACTTTTGTGTGCTCTACTTGTATCAATCATTTTATGCAAGTTGGGAAATTATGTGAATTTGTTTAAAAAATTTCCTAAGTGACAAAACTCTCTTTTGACTTCGCAACAATCTTCGTAAAAGTAGGATTAAAACTCCAAATCTGCTTTGTAATAATGTTAAGTTATCTTTGAAATTATCTGTAAATAATAAGTGCATGTTGCAGATGTAATATTAAACTGACATTCATATATTTATTTATTTATTTATTTACTGAAGAAAAGTGGTTGCCCCGATGGCTCGAGAAGAAGCTCCACATTGAATTTAAAAAAAATTATATATACGATCATACATGCATATTCATAAATATACATACACACACATATACATTGACACATATATGAGCAACATATATTATTCCGAATAAGCAACAATAAAACTCTATAGACGATCAAGTCAACACGTGGCCCATATTGCGTTTTTTTCTGCTAATAATAACGGGCGGGTCCGGTTTTTTTCAACGCAGTTTAGCATCAGCGTCCACCTCAAGCTCAGTCGGTTACAAGCACTCCACTGAACCATAACCCACTTAAAGAATGCTGAGTTCTGAAAATAAAAGGGACGTCGATATTTAAGTATTTGCAACAGAAGTCTAACGTATTTCTGCGACGTAACTCTTTAACGTATTTTTGATTAAGCCTTTTCCAGCTATTTCATCATAACTTTAAGAGAAGAGCCAGTTTCAAACTGTGGTAAATTCGAGTATTGCGTGGTAAAATGCATAGATTTTATTTTAAATATTCATAATTCATATTATGATTAACTTCATTACAGAAAAATAATTCAATAGCTGAAATTCCAGGAAGTTTATAAGTTTTTACTCATTTTACTACCTTTTTTTCTTTTTAACCACCTAAAGGCTGAAGGCAGCAGTACATAGTTTTCAGTGTCCATTCAACTAAAAAATTATGCTTGGACCTTACAAGTTGAAATCCCCTGTCTGCGTCTGGCTCTTGGCCGCAATGGTAACAACGCTGTTGCTAGTCATTTTTTGGTTTGACCACAGGCATACCGAGTAAGTGTTGGTGATGTAAAATTTTTCATTATACCAGGAGAATATTGGTGCTGTTTCGGTAAAAAGTATATTTATACATTGAAATTAACAATGAAAGCTCAAAATTATTTGTAAAATTTCTACTGTTTCAAGATTTTGTTGCTATTTTTTATTGAGAATTTTTATTAAATTTTAGTATCACCATGAGAGGTTGTTCGAATTGCAATGCATAACTTCAACTTTTGTTTACAGCTCCGGCGACAATTTCGCATCATCGTTTCCAGTTCTAATGGGAGGTAAGAACAATAAATGACTGAACATTCCTCACAAGACTGAGTGTCAAATTGTAGTACAATAATATATTCAACTGATAGTTATTTGTTAATTACTGTTGATATCAAAATTACTAAGATTAACTTGTCTCTTAAACCAATAGTTTTTCCTGAATTCAGGTCAAAGGAGAACGTCACGTGAGCAGATAAAAATTATCAACCAAAACTCATTAGTCGGACAGGGAACAACAGCGAATGCAACTAGTGGAACTGGCAATGAATTAAGTGCAGAAATAAACCACTCACTAATGAGCCCGAGCTGGACCGAGTTCTACAACTTAATTGAAGAGACAACGAGTTTTTGTGAGCTGGTGAGGCACGGCGCTGTTAATGTTTAACGGGCATACAGTATCTGTGATCGTAGAATTTAGATAAGAAATATTCTGATTCAGCAAGTCTTTTTCTATGATTTGGAACATATATAATTTCTTTATCCAATTCTGTATTTCCTTACTGCAACTAATACCTGTCATGCACTCTTCAAACTTACGAAAACTTGTTAAATTTTGAAGTGAAATTCTCCAGGAGATTTTTTACCATTGTATGAACTTTAATGAACGCCTAACTTTTTGCTGACAATGGGCAGAAAAAGTTCGGCGGATTCGAACGTACGGACATGACCGGCATCGACGGAACCAAGCTCGTGTGCCTGGATGCAGGCGTCGCCCCCGAGCCGGGCTCGTGCGTCGTGCTCTCCTTCGGCGTCAACGACGAGTGGAGCTTCGACGACGCCATGGAGATCATTTCTCCCCTAGGAATTTTTGGATCACTAAGAATTTGTGGCGAGCAACCAATGTTCGGTTTTTAACACGTTGATTCAATAATAGTTTCGACGAATACATGAGAATCCTCACTCATTTACTAAGTACATTTGAATTAACGAAGAGGCGATATCATCTTGTAATGTTTGTAATGCAGAATCTTATGTCACTGAGTACTTGTGAGCAGGAAATATCTCATTCCACGAACCAATTTTTGCATCACTGGCATGGGCAGACGTGCTTCATGAGGTTTTCACGATCCAGAAGTCAGTTGAAACGTGTTATATTCTGCTGTTGAATCGCAGTTTTAGATTCAAAACTAAAGTATATATGAATTTAAATATTTTTTTTTCAACAGGTTTACTCGTTCGACCCGACGATGAACAAACCCGCGCATCTGAGAGGCAAAAACGTTCATTTCCTCCCGCTGGGTCTGGGAGGCAGCGCTCGCAACGTCACCTTTGATGGAAGCCACTTCCAGGTTATGTGTTATTTTCCAGCGCATTTTGATTGTTATTGAAGTAATAAATTTATTGTTTAGGAAGTTAGGCCCTTAGTACCGTCTATGTTATTGAAGCGAAGTTGTGTACAATGACCGCGACTGACGTTCACATTATGTTAATTGCGTTTTTTCGTTAATTAATTTTAGATTTTCTACGTTTCTATAATTTTTTAGCATTGCATTCAAAACTCTAAAAAAATTTAGCTCCCGTTTGTCCTCTGTGAAATGTTCTAGTATTTAGTGCTGAGATGAATATTAGTGAACTTGAATTCATCTCAGCTCTAAAGTGAGCTTAAATATATACATTCTTGAGTTCACGTCCATTTATAAGACCTTCAACATATTTCAACACTTTTCAACAGATACTCGCTTATCAGTTACAAAATTCGTTCAGAAACTTTTTTAACTAGTGTAAATATTCTAATAATTGTGCTTTCCTGCAGGTTTTTCCATATAAAAATATTTTAGACAGAATCGAAAAGACCGATCGAGTTATCGACTACCTGAAGATGGACATTGAAGGCTTCGAGCTGGAATTCCTCGACAACGTCTTGAACGACGACGTCGAACTGCTCTCTAACATCAAGCAGATTGGCATGGAGGTCCACCCAGGTGCATTATTAATAGAATATTGAAAAGTTTAAAAGCGCAATGGGCACATACGATAGATAAAATGATATTAATTATTTGCCACCAATAACAGGATGACCGAATATGCGTCCATAAAAAATACAATATGAATTTTTTTCAGAAGAATTTGGTGTATTATTTTTAAAAAACAATTTCCTATTATTCCCGACGTTTTTACTAACTTTGCTAGAATACACGTAAAGAATCCTGCACTCTACACGCAGACCGACGGGCGTCCCGAAGAGACAGGCTGTGGCGCCATATGCACCGGCTGCGCGAGCTGCAGTTTTCGCTGGTCTCGAGTGAACCAAATTTGCTGGCCCTCAACAAGTTTTATTATGGAGAGAAAGAAGCGTCATGTTGCTACGAGGTCCTCTGGATTAACAATAAATTTAAAACTAAATAATATCGTGTAATAGGATTCTAATCATATCATATGTTATATCAATAGGATTCTAATCATATCATATGTGTAATAGGATTCTAATCATATGTTAGGTAAGTCAATAATATTAATTCCCGTGTTTGGCCCTTAATTATTTTCCCGACGCAGTACGAGAAGCTAAAGGGTACGGCGAAAAAACTCTAAAGCGACAGTAGAAATTAATCCCTTTCATATTCAACTTGCTACATCAAGAGAGATGATAATTGTATGATATTAACTTTCTTGCAGGTCATTAACATTTGATTGATGCAACTCAGAAAAATTTAGGAATTTATAATGATCTGGAAACAGTCGTCAGGAAATTCCTAGAGTAAAACTGTAAATATTGCTTGTTATTCAATTAGGTCCTCAATATTTGAAACATATTTATAAGGGAGCTTCCCATGCATTTGAAAACTTTATATTTAGAAGTTGAAACCTCTCGATATTGTAATATACACAAGTGTAATTCGGCCATCGCCATAATTACACTGCACAAATATCCGTGTGGCATCTCTTCGAACAAACTATATTTCAATTAAATTTCATAGCCTGGACATATACAACGTAGAGCGAAACGCATCGTATATTTTAGATTCGGATTCTATCGAAAAATTCTAGAGCCCACCAATTTTAAGAAAGTAGGCATGGGTAGGCAAGCACCTATCAAAATAGAATTAAAGGGAAGTATTGAACAAAAGCGACATACTTTTAATGTACTCTGGGATGAAGGGATCTGCTTATGTATATATGAAGGGTAACTAAAAAAAAACATAAAATATTACAACCTATTTATTGATTCAGAATATTTTTAATCAAATTTGACCATAAATTGAAGTTACATATTGTGACTTTCATCAAAAGCCAAAAAAGTATAACTCAATTTGCCAGTAACGTGTACAGAAGTATATGCGGAGCGATAAACAATATATTTTCCCTCCTCCTTCGACATTATTCATGATTTTGATTCCTATTGGAAGATCTTGTAATTCCAAAAAATTTCTAATCATTATTGCACATGTTTGTCTCTTTTTTCCTTATTTTTTCGTTCTGTTAGTTTCTATTAATATACGCCAACAAAAAGAAAATATAACTCAGTACTCACTGCAGTGAGAGACAGAGAGCGCATTTTATCGTCGACGAAAACTTGGTCACGGACGGGCAGACAGACGGACAGGCAGACAGACAGACAGACAGACAGACAGATAGACGGACGGACAGACGGACATGACGAGCACAATAGCGCCTTTTTTGCATAAATGAGAAAATGCGCTAAAAATGTACATGTCACGGCAATTCATTCAGGGCGCATGTATCATAAACGTTATGATCACCCCAAGTGGCTGTGCACAACAGGGGGTCAAATTGAAAATTCGGGAATGACTTTAAATTTATTATGATGAAATGAAAATTTCATTTGAATCTTCAAATTAAATCAAATGCTCCCATTCAAAAAATTGTAATGTGGATCCGTGTTTGAAAGTGTCATTCACTTTTCAACGCGATTTATCTTAAAATTTCATGAATGACGACGGAATTATTCCCCCATCAGTCATACAGTTTCATTCAAGTTCGATTAGTAGCTTACGTATTAATAGTAGGCTTGTCGGGCTCAGGTCTGGAAAAATTTCTGGAACAAAGAAATTACCAAGATATTAGGGCGGTTACCAAAACTTGATATTTTAAATTTTCGTGAATTCAGTACGTGAAATACGTGTATTAGATCTATTGCTCCAAAATTTCGAATTCAATTTTAATTCGTATTAGGCGGTACACAATTTAAAATATCCTGAGATGGAGACCAAGATTAATAAATATGCAGAACTCCGTCAAAGGGAAAGCTCCTCTTCTGCTGTGCATTCCTAAAATGAAACTAAATCTTAACTTCAGGCAAATATGAATCACAGACAATACAGAATAATAATAGGAAACAAATCAACATGTATGCCAACGTGACCTTGCGTATAATGTACTAGAACCTTTTTTGACGGATTGCATCTGTTATATTCCCTCCTAAATCGACATTATGCATGAATTTGAATCCTATTATAGAAGTAATTGAAATTGCGAAAAATTTATAACCATCATTATACTTTTTGCCTCTTTTTAGCGCATTTTCTCATTTATGGAAAAAAGGCGCTACTGTGCTCGTCGTGTCCGTCCGTCTGTCTGTCCGTCTGTCTGTCTGTCCGTCAGTCTGTCTGTCCGTCAGTCTGTCTGTCCGTCCATCCGTCCAAGACCACGTTTTCGTCGACGAGAAAATCCGCTCTCTGTCCCTCACTGCAGTGAATACTGAGCTATATTTTTTCGTTATTAGCGCATTTTTACATTTATGGTAAAAATGCACTATTGTGCTCGCCATGTCCGTCTGTCCGTCTGCCTGTCCGTCTATCCGTCTGTCTGTCCCACCGTAACTTCACGTTTTCGTCGACGAGAAAATGCGTTCTCTGTCACTCACTGCAGTGAGTACTGAGTTATATATTTTTTTGAGTACGGTTATTTTCGATCAAATACGCGCCAGCAAGGCGGTAAAAATGCCCATGTGCATTTATTCTGGGCGCGTGCTTCTTAAACGTTACGATCACCCCATAGGCTGTGCACAACAGGGGTCAAAATTGAATAATATGCGTTTAAAAAGTACTTTTTAAAAACCACACTTCTAAAAAGGCCGGTGTTTCCTATGTTACACATATACAATGAATTTCTTATTTTATTTTTAAGTTTAAATAAAATTTTTAATTAAAAAAATTTCGGACAGACGGACATGACGAGCACAATAGCGCCTTTTTTGCATAAATGAGAAAATGCGCTAAAAATGTACATGTCACGGCAATTCATTCAGGGCGCATGTATCATAAACGTTATGATCACCCCAAGTGGCTGTGCACAACAGGGGGTCAAATTGAAAATTCGGGAATGACTTTAAATTTATTATGATGAAATGAAAATTTCATTTGAATCTTCAAATTAAATCAAATGCTCCCATTCAAAAAATTGTAATGTGGATCCGTGTTTGAAAGTGTCATTCACTTTTCAACGCGATTTATCTTAAAATTTCATGAATGACGACGGAATTATTCCCCCATCAGTCATACAGTTTCATTCAAGTTCGATTAGTAGCTTACGTATTAATAGTAGGCTTGTCGGGCTCAGGTCTGGAAAAATTTCTGGAACAAAGAAATTACCAAGATATTAGGGCGGTAAAACTGACTTGATATTTCATATTTTCGTGAATTCAGTACGTGAAATACGTGTATTAGATCTATTGCTCCAAAATTTCGAATTCAATTTTAATTCGTATTAGGCGGTACACAATTTAAAATATCCTGAGATGGAGACCAAGATTAATAAATATGCAGAACTCCGTCAAAGGGAAAGCTCCTCTTCTGCTGTGCATTCCTAAAATGAAACTAAATCTTAACTTCAGGCAAATATGAATCACAGACAATACAGAATAATAATAGGAAACAAATCCTTAATTCGACAAGTATGCCAACGTTACTTTGCGAATAATGTACTTGAACGTTTTTTTGACGGATTGCATCTGTTATAAAGTTTGTATATGCTATAAGCGTAAGGCCTTTAACTGTAAGTGATCGAATTTACTCGAGATGTGTATTGACATTTTAAGCATGAAAAAAGAACTTGGTAACTGAAAACATTCTGCCCTCTAAATTGCATAGCACGTTTAGTAACCGATACAGTTACTAATATACGGTATACCATATCTCCCATGCACTAAATCGTTGTTTACGCGCTCTCAATCCGGAAGTTAGATTCTGGAAAAAAACTTCCCAAAATTTCCTTTCAATGTGTATTTTAGCTATTAAAATAAACTTATTTTTTGAAGTTCCAGCTCTGCAATTGTAAGTGAACGTGATGAATGCGGGGTGCATAAAATGCAAAGCAAAATATGAAAGAAAATTTATGAAGGGTATAGCACCGAAAATTAATTAAAGGTAAGCACCGTAATTAATGACGCAGATTCATTCGCACCAAAATAACGATTGCGTGTGAATTGGTGAATGACTGGCATATATTTGACACTATCATCAAACATGCACATGAAAAGTTAATTTTAGAAGTAACCATTTTTATATAAGAACAAAAAATCTCGGGTTAAGCACATCGCATACTTCGCGATCAATGATAATTTGTTGGTCCACATTTTTATCAGATTAGTAATATAAGTCAAACGTACTTAATGTGCATTTAATGCTGATAAAAAACTAGTTAATGCTTTTTTGGGGGATTCTATTGCAAGTGTTCGGTATCAAGGAGCTGTACTTTCCTTTGCCATCCTAAGAAAAAAATTACGACTGAGAATTTCCGCGATGGTTTATGACGTGGCATTTTTTTCGCGACCGATAATTCCCCCGGCCGACCGGGAGCTTCCAGCACAACCCATCATCGTCCGGAAAGTGCATCATTATTTTTATTTAATACGATGAAGTCGTGGCGGCTGGTGCTTGTCAGACGCAACGGAGCGTTCATTCAGTGGTCAAGTTGGCTATAAAATTAGTGACCTGTGTGTTGTTAGCTGTGAAATAAGATAAATAATAATTAGCTGCTTACAAGTCCAATTTTACTACCATATTTATCACGATCAACATTTTTAAACAGCGAAATGCATAGAGAACGATAGATGTTGTTCATTTTAATACTGAGTTACTGATGACAACGTCATAAATGATATGACATTTATTATCTGTCGGCCACTCTATGATATCATAGAAAAAATATTTTATTATTCCACTATATAGTTTAGAATTTTCAAACTGAGACAATTTGTCAAAATTACACTTTATATGAATACAAATGAACAAAATGATCCCTGTTAGGAAGGTCAATGCTAAATTCGTATTTTGACAGGCAATTGCTCCATTTGTGTGTGTCCACTCGCTGTTTGAAATACGGTAAATTCGAGCACCATTCAATTTAGAATAAAAATTTACTCTGCTCCTATTCATAGCTTACTGAACGGTGATTAGAGGCTACTTACATTTTGAAATACCACTGAAGGAATTTTATTCGTATGCGATAGAAAATTTTTCAAATTGCGTGAATGGTTCTCATCATAATTAGACTAAATAAGTCCATTAGTGACGTGTAAGGGGTTTTTCAAGTATCTAGAGTACAGAAATACAACAGTTTTCCTTCACAAAATTATTTCCGGGTATTGTGCTAACTAATGTGCAAATTTTCGAATATGCGTAACAGGGTTTTTACAGAACATTTTTATATAGCTTTGGGAATTTAATTCAAATCCGTGTCGACATCAAAGCCTGCATGACAAAACTTTCCCATGCCTTGCCGTATGTTTCCTTTCGTATTATCTGTAGATTATAATTCTAATGGTTTATGAGAGTTACTTTCTCTAAAAATTGTTCAATAAATAACTCCATGTAGTAACGTAAACAAGTTATTAAAAATACTACAATTTCCTAGGCTGATGTATCTCCTTTATGGTGAACATAAGGAATCGAAAAATTTGACCGTGACATTCACTAGTATGTAGGCAGTTTTTTTTTGTACAATGATTGTACAGTTTCCCCTATAAGCTTCACCTCTCTATCTTTCTTCTTCTTGTAAATAATAGTAGGGTTTTTATTGAAAATCATGCTTGAACCTCTTAAAATAAAATATCCTGCCTGGATTTGGGTGGTTACAGCTGTCGTGACTCTAACACTAATCTTGACGAAGATTCACTACAATCAAGGACGGTGAGTTGGACGATGTCAAAGATTTTTATTCGTTTTTTTTTTTCGCTAGAACCTATACCAGTCGTTCGTTGAAGACTTTTTCCATATATTGAAATTTACTAATATATTTTAATCTATTGCTAAGGTAATATTGGTGCTTAAGTAAAAACGAAAATATTTTGTTGATGGTTTACTTTGTTTTACATTTGTACTTTTCATTTTATCATAAGACATGACATAAGACATGTACTTTCATTTTATCATATGACATGACATCATACAATTTTGCATTACCTGAATTTCTTCCAGCTGCAACCATAATAATCTCTCGCCATAGTTTTCACTTCTCACTTGTGCATATTGAAATAGATAAATTTAATCGATGCATATCTTGTTTTACTGGATTCTTCTCTCTATAGAATATACCGCGAACGACCACTTATTCAGAAGCTTAGAAGCGTCCAAGAAAGCTTATTCATCTTGCGCCCCAGTCTGATAACGGCAGAGAACGCGACTGCTGGAACTGGTGGGAATTCAACTTCAGAGGAAAATAGTTCTCAAATGAGCCCTAGCTGGGATGAGTTCTATAGCTTTATTGAAGAGACATCGGAGTCTTGTCAGTTGGTGAGTTGCAGAAAACGTATTGTTTACCAGTCAAATTTGTACTTGTTATTTCGTCGTTTCCCGTCATGCTCGTGTTAAAAATTTGAACAATATAACGGATTAGTTTAATAATTTAGAACGAATAGATCCCTTAACGACAAGGACTGCGCAAAGAGCTGCACGAACCGTAGGGTCTTCGTAAAACATCAGACGTGTGTGCGAAGAAATTTGAGCGAGCTATCGATGTTCATGCAGCATATGACATGACATTGCTTGTGACACATGTTCGCTTTTAGCGCATTTTCTCATTTATGGAGAATATGCGCTATTTTGCTCGTCATGTCCGTCCGTCCGTCCGTCCGTCCCGGACCGTCCGTGACTTGCGCTCTCTGAGAAAATGCGCTCTCTGTCACTCACTGCAGTGAGTACTGATCTATTTTTTTAGGTCTGCACTGTTCGATCTCCTCTTCTTGGAGTCCCGGGTCTTAAAGGAGCAGTTCTTCAAAGTCCCAAACCAAATTCCTCTTAACGTGTCAAACTTCAAAACATGGCCGTGACGGCCAATAACTCCGAAAATGTCCATGCAAGCGTTTCAATGCCAGAACGGCAATTTTCAGTTAACGTGTTGCACGATTATACACGACGCTCTTTTGACAAACTCTTCATTTTAGCTAAAATTTCGCTCATGTTGAATAGTTCCTCAACCTTTTGTTCCATAAGGGCATTCATATGGAGGGCCGCTCAAATCATAAAAATTTGGCAGCCTCAACTTGTATTTCGTTCCGTTTACAAAGTGTGACGTTCGCTGCACGCGGACACGTTTTCGCAAATGACCTTTCTTGTGTCCTGAGCGTCACAGAATTTCGTAAATTTACATGGCTGCGAGGTCAGTGACGCCATGGAGGGCTACGGCTGCGAGGTCAGTGACGCCATGGAGGAGTACGGCTGCGAGGTCAGTGACGTCATGGTGGACTATGGCTGCGAGGTCAGTTGCACCATGAAGGCCTAAGGCTGTAAGGTTAGGGACGCCATGGAGGCCTACGGCTGTGAGGTTAGTGACGCCATGGAGGACTACGGCTGCTAAGTCTTCACATCAATTAACAGAAACATATGCTAGTGTAAACCTTCTTTTTCTTGTCATCTGTTGTTGGAGGAATAACCACAGCAACCGCGATTTTTCCCACAACGCGTAAATCAGCTGATTTAAATTCAATATACGAAATATACAACTAACTTCGATCACAAAAGCTACAAGTAGTGCGTGCATAAAAGAAAATGATTGCCGATTTCGTCACAAGGTTTACTCGTTCGACCCGACGATGAACCAACCCGCGCATCTGAGAGGCAAAAACGTTCATTTCCTGCCGCTGGGTCTGGGAGGCAGCGCCCGCAACGTCAGTTACTATCGAAAACACTTCCAGGTTAGTAATAGATACATAGAAAACATTTCTATGAAATAGAAATAGAAATATACACAGAAAAGATTAGATACAAGGTACATAGAAAACATTAGATACAAGATACATAGAAAATACATAGAAAACATTTCAAACCCTCCAGGTTGAGTATTATCTTTGAGCATAACGACGAGCCCACGTTTTTAGTAATGTGTAGGTAGTGCAGGAAATTATTCTAGTACTAAGAAGAGCGAACTTGCAGTTAGCCTCTTATTATTTAGAGGTGTTTTAGTTCATATATCAAAAATAGCGTGTTATCCTTGGATTGTTTCAATAATATTATTGAGAAGTAATTTGCATTTTGATATTAAAATTGTATCATTTTGTATTGTTTCTGCGTGCACATTTGCACGCTAAATTTTCCTCTGAACTCCACTGATCGATCTAAGATATTTCAATTATTTGAGATATTTTCGTTATTTTATGCCTTCCTACAGGTTTTTCCGTATCGAACTATATTAGACAGAATCGAGAAAACAGATCGAGTTATTGACTACCTGAAGATGGACATTGAAGGATTCGAGCTGGAATTTTTCGACAACGTCTTGAACGACGACGTCGAACTGCTCTCTAACGTCAAGCAAATTGGCATGGAGATCCACCCGAGTACATTCATACACACTAGCATACTAAAAAATTGATTGTATTTTAAGATTGTAGTTAAATTTTATAATGAACGCATTTAATGCCAGAAAATAATAAATTATAGCTTACCCATCAACGACTGAATCAAAGATCCCTCACCATATCACGTAGACTAATTATTGCGCTGTTCAATTTCACTGAATCTCAAAATTTTTGTTCACAAACAAGAAATCTTCATGTAAATCCAATGATATATTAAATAATATTTTTGAATTTAGTCAAATCATGCAATACATCGTAAAATTTATCCCCGTCTCTCGCAGAGCACTGGACATCACTGCGTGACACGCTGTGGCGGCATCTGATGAGGCTGGGCGAGCTGGAGTTCTCACTGGTCTCAGGTGCACCGAATTTGGTGGGAAGTAATAAATTTTATTATGGAGAGAGACTGGCGTCTTGTTGCTACGAGGTACTTTGGATTAACAACAAATTTAGGAGAAAATAACACCGAATATTTTTGTAAAGTTTTGCTATAGAATTGAGGCATGTCAAATATTATTGGCTGGATGCCTTCAAAAGTAAAAACAGCGTAGATCGCTTCACATTTCTAAACCTTAGCAGTTTATCCTTTTTGAAAGTTTTTAGATGCTTCAAAATTTTGTATTTAGGAAAGAAAACTATGTAGATTTAAGCATGAAACAATGCAACAAACTTTGGCGTGGAATATCAATTATTTATTTTGTAATCTTTGCGTTTTCAAGGGTTAATATTCGAGGTTTCTTCGAGCGCTTATCCTTGTCTCACATTTGACGGATTTTCCAAAAAAAAATCATTATTGGCTGTAATTATTGAATCTTGAGACATTAAAAGATTCGGAAATCAATTCTGAATTGTTGAATGAGTTAAAATTGCATATTAATATCTATTAAAAACGTGAGAGATGTCAAAAATTTCAAGTGAGAGAAATTTCAACCTGAGAAAATTGCGGGACGTTTGCGGTTAAAACAGAAAGTGAACTGGTCTTCATTTTTATATTTTGCATTTATTCAAGAATTTTTTATTTTTTGTATGTTTCATAAAGGGACTATCAAATCATGGAGATAGTTTGAACTCCAAAATAAATATCTAGACTTTACATATTTTTTTACATATTTTACATATTTTTGAAGCCTGCAGCATGGTGTGTGGGGACGTATGTGAACTTACTTCACATGAGCATTGCATTTTTATTGCGTCGAATTGGCCACAATATTTAATCAGATAGAGAGAATATTATCTACGAAAAATAGAATAACATCTTTTTGTGCAAACTAAAATATGTTTTTATGTTCAATTCTTGGAACCCAAAATATGTATGATCAACTTTTCACGCGTCAAAACTAATTTTTGGCAAGTAAAGTATTTTTTTTTGGCAAGTAAAGTATAATTTTTGGCAAGTAAGTATTTTTCTAAACAGTGGGTTATATTGAAGTAGAAATTGATTCAAAGATGCTTAACTACTTGTCACCTGTAAGATACAACTACGCGTTTTTGGTGCCTATTTAATACGTCTAGGAAGTTAATCTTAAAAATCGGCCACTCCACTATGTTTAAATGGTGCAGAAGAATGTAATGGGGAACATACAGCCTAAACATAGAGCCTAAAGAAGAATGGAATAAGGAACATACAGCCTAAATCTTCACAATGATGATCTGACTCAAGATTATTAAACCATTGCTCATTGCAGAAAACTGTTAAGAGATGCATTTTATTATTAATTGCAATGAATGAAATTCATTACTTCGAAGCAAATCAGCGTGAGCAGCGCCAATTCATTCATCAATGCCTGGGACCCAAATATCATCTCCATCACAGATTACCGGTCAGAGCGGATGCTGTTCATGTGTGGAAAGCCACCTGACTTGGAAGTGCTTTATTTTAATTTCGATCTATAAAAATGCTGAAATTCAGGATAGTGGATTAACAGTTGAAAAATCCATGCGCACAATAGCTTTATTTTTTCTTATTCGGTCGGATAGAGCTTCCATATCACCGAAATTTTCAATATTAACCTAAAAAAGAATGAAATCTTTCTTTTAAAGTCAGCAAATCTCCGTTTTGTTGGTAAACTAAAAAATATTACATTGAGACTTCATTGATGTAATTAATTTCCATCACAAACCAGCTAGAATTCTTTTTGATTATTCCTCAACATTTAAATGAAAAATTTTTCCGAATTTTCAAGGTCCAGCCTTACTTGATTTCATATTTTATAACAGCTTTTAGCTAGATCGAATCATGAAGTTAATCAAAGTTTTACATAAATTTAAATTTCAAAGAAAACACTTTTCTCATATCTTATGATTTAACTCGTTGTTTGAAGGCATCGCTCGCTAACATGCATGAAATATCACGTGCGATCATACCCATTGCATTTCTTGCCACTTATAAAATTTGCGATGATTCTATATTGACTGTAAGGGCATCGTCCGTCTTACTTAAACACATTTTTTTTGGTTCATTCTGACATTCCCGATGCTTAATTAAATGCTAGGCCTGTTGCAAAAATCAGATCACGTTCTCCTATACTCAAAAGGTTAGTTTCCTATCCCACTTCAACATCGCGCTCATTCGTGTTGTGAAATATCTCATATTTTAAGTACTTATATGTGAAATAGACAGAGATAAGCCCATGTTCAACTTATGATTAGGGCTACATGGGGCAGCGCGCCCCCCACTTTTTTTAAACTAAATTTTTGATGAAGTTTTAATTGATACGAGGTGGTTCTTTGTTTTGTTTAAAGATACAACTAATAGATGTGTATAAGAGACAGATNAAATGATGCAAAGGTGTACTCAAATATTTCTGATCTCACTTTATGCATCATGCTGATCAGCGATCTGTCTGTTCAAAAGACATTTGTAAAATCCAATGTACTCTAAGGTAGCCCGTAAAATATACTTCATTAAATAGTAATGGGTTTCATGCTTAATATTTAACTTTCAGTTTTTAACGATAGTATGGTTGGAATTAAGAATGCACTGATATGGCAAATCTTCTTACCAAATCAGCATCCAACTGAAAATTACACGTTTAAATGGATACTTCTGAGAGTAAAATTGTCCAAACTAGCTAGGTCTAGAAGCTAAAATTTATTATTATTATTATTAGAATAGATTATTACAACATTATTTATTGTCATCAACAAGCAATTAGAATACGTACTGAGCTGTTGAATCTGTCAACGTACCTTAAAACAAAATTGCCAACGACGTCTCATACTCAATGCTTCCCCGACAAAAACATTGCAGAGAAGATGAATGAAAAGATAAAGATAGATTGCATACCTGAACACATACCTCATTCATCGCAAATTCGCAATATATTTGATTTTTTATGCTGATCAATATTTTTAATAGTTGATTTGATAAACAATATATTTAATAGTTGATTTGATAATCAATATATTTAATAGTTGATTTGATCAATATTTTTATATTGATTTAAGAAAACTTATTTGGTCATTTGTTACTTTTTATTACCATTAATATAAGCTCTCGAGTTGTAAAGAGGTTTCTTAGTTTTTTGGTTTAGGTATCTTGCCGTTGAAGAGCGTTTTCAGAGAACTGTGATTTATTATTTTCGATGTTCACAGTCTAAGAACATTATAATGTTTTTTAATATGTTCATTCGTAGTAGTATTATTAGGATGCTCAATATTTCCACAAATTATCTGTTAAAAACTTAGTTTCGGTTTTTAAAACACAGGTATTAATTCTGTAAACTCACAGCACAAGGTTCATAACTGGATGTATTGTATTGAATTCGTGGCATAACACAAACTTCATTCAGGAGCTTGGACTGAAATTTGGCAATGTGAAGAACATTTAAACGCACGGTGATGTCCCATTAGGGGAGGTTAGTCTCGTTCAAAATTTGTCTGGATTATTATTTTAAAGTTTGTAAATTGCATATATTGTTTTAAAATACTTTATTTGTATTTTTAGGATTTATTTAGAATATTTTGCTAGACGTAGTCAACGTTGGGTTTGTTGATGGAACCAAAACTACAGCTTTAACAAACTTCTTAAAAACTAGAATTATCAGATATTTTTCGGTGAGCCAACTTCACTTTTTACTTAACTAGGACCTTAAGAAACAACCTTGACCATCAGGTACAAAATAATTGCGGCTAATATAAATACAGATAAAGTGATTACTTGCAGGCGCATGCATGGAATAACAAGCACCAAATAAATGCAGTTGGAGTTGACCTGCAAGATGACCCTTGCAATCCTTATGTTCGAACTTCAAAATTCTGCAAAACAAGATAATTTGCCGGATTGAGAAAAAAAAACGATGAAATTTGTTATGAGAATTATTTTTGGTATTCAACAAAACTTGTTTAAATGAACAACTTCGTATCAGTTTAACGAAAACAATGACTTTTTTAGCCTTAGTTTGAATGGCGTTGTATGTTTGCAGATTAAATTTAATGAGTTATTGGGCGCAACATTAATGGGATGATACATCGTTTTCGGAGTAAGAGCCCAAAATTAAAACAAGGCATTTGAAAATGCAGTTCTTTGGGCATTTAATGTAATCCTCATGCCAGTTTTCGGCAATGTTGTAGCTATATAAGCCCGTCAATCATTGCCGACGGTCAGTCGTGGCTGGACTGCGGTAGTGGCAGCGTCGCTCGCTTGAAAGTACGCCTTCCGCGGCGGTAATCCGAGCCACGTGGCGAGAAGCGAAGTCTCTGGTCGGATACATAATAACGTCTCTATTATGCTTTGTCGATGTGCCTCTCTTTATTGATAGACAGCTTAGAAAGTTTCACACACGATCAAAAACAAGACTAGATTTATCAGTAAATACTGAAATTATGACAAAACCCCCCCTGCAATAACTGAATGAATAATTCATATTAAAAGTAAAATGACGCGGGTGCAATAAATCGTTCATTTTTTGCGTTTCGATGCGAACTACTCAATAACGAATCCACTGACCAATCATCAAAAAGTCTACGGTTTTCAGACCGAATATTTTAATTGCTTTCGGGAATTATTTTCAGTAAAAATACGTATATTACACGAATCATAAACGCGTTGTTCCTTGGAAATTATTCCGGGACTCTCACAGCCATAGAAATCAATCAAAATACAAGGCTGCTTTTTAATCAACTGAATCCTTACTGGAACAGAAGTTGTTATTGCTCTAACTTAACAACCGTTTATCATCGGCCAATCACTGTAAGGTCAAAAATAATAAAAATGAAAAAATACAGCAGCCGGAGCTAAGCTACGTTCAAATAATAATCATTAAAAAAAATATTACTACGTTATTAATAGCGATGTTTCATTATGGTCTATGTTTTAAATAATGATTAATTTATTCAAAAATTTTGTGATTGCCAATAAAATCATGATACAGGTATTAAAATATTATCAGAAAATCAACAAACAAATTTAAATCCTATGAAATTTTTCAGAAATAATTTATTTCATTAATTTTTAACATTTTTACACTAGCTGCATGAATTATACTTAGATTCCAGTAGTCACGCAGTCGGAAGAAATATTTGCCTCTACGTTGATTTAAAAAACAATGGTTCCGTGGTGCAAAGACCATAGGATTTATAGGGAGACCTTAGGATACAAAGATCATAGGGTGTCATAGGGAGACCTTAGGGTGCCAAGACCATAGAGTGTCATAGGGAGGCTTAGATAAACAAGACCATAGGGTGTCATAAGGAGACCTTAGGATGCAAAGACCNCATAGAGTGTCATAGGGAGACCATAGATCGCCAAGACCATAGAGTGTCATAGGGAGACCATAGATCGCCAAGACCATAGAGTGTCATAGGGAGACCATAGATCGCCACGACCATAGAGTGTCATAGGGAGACCATAGATCGCCAAGACCATAGAGTGTCATAGGAAGACCATAAATCGCCAACACCAGAGGGTGGCAAGATGAGATCTCACGTCCCACTAATTAGTCTGCAAGCCCTCGTTGTATCCTGGATACTAGTTTGCCGGTCAGCTCCAGCAGGTGAGTGAACAACATTAAAGTAATCTTAGCCTTTCTTAGGTCTAAAGCTAGACGGTAGATTTGCAAGAATTCAATGCTGGGACCGGTGCCAGCCATAGGAATCTTCCAGTCTTATCGCGAGAAACTTCCAGTCCTATATGAATATTCAGCCCATGTTGGATAATTCTACTGACGATTAACGTTGGAAAATAATTATTATTATTATCTGTACGATTATAACGTCGTACAATTATTATGCAGTGTCCCGAAGGTTAAAAGCGTGAATTTTTCAATCAAGTTATAAATTATAATTTGAAACAATACATACACACATTGAAAGAAAATAGAATTAGTAGGAAAAGCAAAATTGTTATTTGTGGCTACAAAATGTATGTCTCTGTAACAAAAATGCATAAAAACATGTTCATGCAGTGAAGGCTATCACATTTTCTTAGCTCAGCTGAATTCAAAAATTCTGATATTCCACGTGGAAATGAATTCCACGATATTCTCATGTTTGGATAAACATTGAGAGTCTTTTTTAACTGAATCAAACAAAACATTCGGTTTGACAATGCTAATGCAAATAATCTTAATATAAGCTGCATTCACACATCAGAAGCTTCACACTTTATCCACTGAAGTTTTTTATTCATGTGAATTAGCGTTTCATGAATTTTTTAATTTTCTTTAACGAAAGTGTTCCTTTATAGGTAGTTTTGTCACACAGCGTAAATGTTTATCACATTTTTTTTATTTAGAAGCCTTTATCAACTCAGCGATCACAATCGAGACGACGCACAATGTGACTCCGAGTGCTGCAAGATTTTGGCAGAATATTTCCTGAGACACCTGAGCTGTTCAACTTACCTGCAATTATGTTTCCCTTTTTTAAATAAACATGTTAGATAAGGTTGGTTCCATGATATAGATGTTGGGTAGAATGTTTCAATTTTCGTATGAATTTTTTTTTAACTATTTATTCAGTCATTTATACAGCTGAATTTCTTTGATAATTGTCCTGAATTTTCAATTTCTCCATGATTTGCTTTCGTTCAAATTTGGGATGGTGCCACTGTTTGGCATTTTCAAAATGTCATTAGAATTAATTGAATTAGAAAAATGTCATTAGAATTAATTAGAAAATAAATTAATTTTCAATTAATTTATTTTCGTATGGCTTGGTCGCACAAATCCCCCTGCGCGGTATTTTTTCATGAACGTCAGTAAATATTTTCCTATTCGGTAAATATTCTAGTGTTCGGTAGATATTCCAATGTTAGGTAAATATTCTAGTGTTCTGTAAATATTCCAATGTTTGGTAAATATTCTAGTGTTCGGTAGGTATTCTAGTGTTCGGTAAATATTATAGTGTTGGGTAAATATTCTAGAGTTCGGTAAATATTCAAGTGTATGGTAGATATTCTAGTGTTCGGTAAATATTCTAGTGGTCGATAAATATTCTAGTGTTCAGTGAATATTCTAGTGTCGGTAAATATTACAATGGTTCGGTAAATCTTCAAGTGTTCGGTATATATCTAGTATTCTTGAATATTCTAGTGTTCGGCAAATATTATTCAGAATTGTAATCAAAACATTCAAGCTGTCAGCGTTTTTTGTCCAATTGTCTATGCATGCTGTTATCATATACGGCTCTATGGGACAACATCCAATAATATATCATTTTTCCAATACCGCTAGCTTATTTATCAAGTTCCGAAATGTTGTACGATCTGAAGCAGCGAACGAAGAAGTCATCAGGTCGTCCTAATGGGCCGAGCCATCGCGCGAGTTTGGCAGGCAATACCATTATAGCAGATCGCGTCCTTCGGGCGCCATATCGCCGCTACCAGTAATTGGAAAAACTGACGTCGGCGCTGATTTGTGGCGTTGTCCCCGAGACCCACGTAGCTACTGAGCGCCACAGGCGCCCGCCACTCGCCTACATTAAAAAAACCAGCCTCGGGTTTTGTGTTGAGCAGAAATTGATTACGATTTTTGAATTGAAATTTATTCGTAGATGTCAAAATACGTACTTATCAGGTCCTAATAATGAAAATACAAAATTTATTATATAAATATTGCGAAAATATGAAACGTTTCATTAAATTCATAAAGCAGGACATGGAACTTATGGAAATGCATGCATTTGCAAAAATAATTTGTAATAAACTATAGAACCCATTCATTCTGCTGAATGCCATCGTATATTGGCCCTCGGCCCTATCTTCGACGATTCGTATTGTTCTATATTGAACTAGTAATACTTAATTAGCAGGGGTGCATAGAATTACCGAAAGAATTTCACAACATTTCTTAATCACTGTAGCACTGTAGTAATATTTTCCCCTTAAAATTGAGAGAACATAGCGACGTTGAGGCCATGATTATATGTATTTATTACCATAATTTTCAACAATTGCTTTGTCTGTAGGTTCTTCTCTAGTATCCTGTAAAACATATGATAAGGGATAAAGTAAGAACATATAAGCTTAATAATTGTTATAATTTCTTTATTATCATAGGAAGCATCGGCATCAGCTGGGACTGGGGCAAGTGGTGGACGTATACCGGCATCTCTGGTGAGTTACTTACATGAGACTCGATGAATGTGAAAATTATCATTGTGTAACAATAAGGGAAATCCCAACATTAAAAAGTTATGAAAACAATTATTAATGTTGATTATTTTTAATTAATGAAATAAACAATCATTGCAACTAAAAATAATCTCATTGCTTATCAATCACAATTTAATAATAAATAATGAAGAAAAAATTGATCCAATTTTATTACAATGAAATTGTTTGAATGTTCTAATTAGACTCAGACCTCAACGAATCTGCATCTCCTTCTAAAAAATGTGTGGATCCTCCTATAATCCACATTTTACACTCATGAGTTCTTTTTCACTCAAGAATATAATCGATAAATCATCCCCTATTTCCGTATTTGTCCAGGACCAAAATTCTGGGGACTTATCAATCCAGAATGGAGTCTGTGCACTCACGGCAGGCGGCAAAGTCCCGTAGACTTGCAGCCCCGACTGCTGCTGCACGACCCGAACCTCGGGGCGGTACACGTTGATAAACATCAAGTGAGAATAAACCTATATTTAGTGATAACAACTCGTCGCATATAATTAATTTGAGATGCTAAAGAAATACTGGACAATTGTGATTGTAAATGTCAAGTTTGTTCACGTTTGTCGATGTGCACTTTGAAAAATATCAGGTGAAAATAAACGTATATTTAGTGATAAAAACTCGTCGCAAATACTTAATTTGTGATGCTACAAAAATACTGGACAAGTGTGGTAGTAAATGTCAAGTTTGTGTACGTTTGCCGACTTGCACGCTGATAAAAATCAGGTGAAAATACGACGTATATTTAGTGATAGTATCTCGTCGCAAATACTTAATTTTTGATGCTAAGAAAATACTGGACAAATGTGGTATAAAATACCAAGTTTGTGCACGTTGGTCGACGTGCACTTGGAAAAATACCTTGTGGAAGTACAACGCATGTGTTGGGATAATAACTTATCACCAGTAATTATACCCTTGGTGAAGAATAGAAAAATTATAGGAAAAAATAAGTTTCGTATATTTAGGGTGGAGCCTTTCATTAAAACAAGTTTGATTTACATAAATTAATTAAGATAAGTTCGGTTAAAAGAATTGAATTAGGATTAAAAACAAAAAGTGCATTTTTTTATCTAACCTGGAAAAAATTATTGTACAAATAGTCGCATCCAATTCCATAATTAAACACTGTTTGCAAATAATTCAATTAGAACCTTACTTGTTTTTTTCTTGGTAAAACCTGGCGATATTTCCACGATATTTTTTTCTGTTTTGCCGGTTGCATGCAAAAACCATAACGACTTCTACTTCAGTGGCTTTGAAGTCTGAAATCTCGATGACTGAGCTTGATCTCGAAAATTATTCTACAGTTATGTTTATGTTTCTAGTATAACTAGATTATGAGCGTTTATTTGAATTTTTTAACAGATGAAAGAACAGGTCATTAGAAATATGGTGAATCTCTTTGTATATTTTTCATATAAACTTCAAAGGAAATCTATGATCTAATAAGTCATTCGACCTACTAATACATCGGTTTCGAAAATAAAATTTTCCACCGAACACCTTAACGGAATAAATAAATAAAACATTAATTATGAAGTTGATTTTAATTTGAGTAGGATTCGCCGCCCTCGTGCAGCAATGCTGCCTTAACGTCAGTATCTAAATTCCCCAGACGGCAAGTAAGTTACCCTAAAAACTTTCCTGTAATTATGCAAGGAAGCCGCGTAAGAAACGAGTGCTCTGAGTTTTATCGCTATTATTTCAGGAATAACGATGCGAAACTTGCAGATGACATCACCATTTACCTAATGGAGTCCCGTAATGAATAGACGATGCAAAAACATTACTTTTTAACTAAGAGTTCGATGTGACACTTGGCGGAAGTTCGGCCAAGTGCCAACGAATTTGAAAAAGTTAAGAACGAGGATGAATTGTTTATCAACAAAGATGTGTCAAAAATACACATGAACACTAAGAAATTCAATATTAAACTTCTTTATTTGTCACTGATTTTCCTGATGACTTCATATTCTAGAAATTAAATACTGATATCCATTAGAAAATTGTGTCACTAATAAAATACCTTTCAAAAATTCGTAAAAGGAATTTCAGTTTGTTCAAAATAAAAATAAATTAGTGGTAGATTCCAATAAATTAAAGCTTGAACTCTTTATTAATATTTTTCATCTACTTTAGTTTCTACCTACACTTTCCTAAAGTTCAATAACATTTGTCGTTTGATATTACTTGACTTAATCCCATGGTTCAAATTTGAGTTTATAAAATTATTATTAATTTCCACATTATTAATGTTGTACCTAAAACCATGGGGCTTTTGGGCAAAATCTACGAAAAATTGAGACATAGGTAGCATATTTAAGTTTATAATGAGGAATTAATAATGAAGTGCACTACCCGCAGCAGAATCAATTCAAAATTAATGAAAACAAACCCCGGCAACAGAATTACAGAAAATCTTTTGAAAGCCAAGGAATAACAAAATCGGTTTGAGTGAAAAATCATGGTTAACCTGAGGATAGTTGAAAGTTTTTTCAGTAAAAAACTCCTCTTAACCGGCAAGTCGTAAGAGTTAAACGCAGAAAAATATTGCATATCTTCGCGAGAAAAGTTTTGAAAACTGCTCTGTTTTAATATTTAGATTAGAAGCTGATAAATCATGTCAGCAGCGGATATACAGGTCAATACAGGTCAGCGGATGTATTGAACATAAACACAGTGGATAAAAACTATTGCTTATGTCTCTTCTAATAAATTAAGATCAGGTCTGCAGCGGTTATATTATGGATAAACACAATGAATAAAAACCTTTGCGTGCGTCTATTTTAATTTCAAGATTAGAATGCTGATAAATCAGGTCAGCAGTGGATATATTGAAGATGAACACAGTGGATAGAAAAAACAATGCTTGTGCCTTTTTTAATGTTAAGATTCGAAAGCTGAAATATCAGGTCAGCAGCAGATTTATTGTGGCTAAAAACCCTTCTTTGCGCCTCTTTTAATATTAGGATTAGAATGCTAATAAATCAGGTTCGCGGTGAGCATATTGTGGATAAAACACAATGGATAAAAACCTCTGCTGGCGACCTGGTCATGGGACCGAGGATTGAACAGAGTTGCAGTCTAGGCCGGAGTACCCTGCAGGCTGCCGTGCAATAGCGGCGTCGTCTTAAAAGATTTACCTGCGCCGCTCATAAGGCTGTTGCTGGGCCAATATTTTGCCAGACGCCACGTCAGTTCATTTGCTCCGAAGCACGAGGCACTAGTGCCTGTTTCATGTTCACAGCTGAGCCTGCTTAAACCTGCTTAAAAATAATTAAACAATATAGAATAATTTTGGTGTAAATTAATCTGGAAAGAGGTTCTATATAGGTGGTTCAACTTTCCCACTCTTGAATGATGTTCCCTGTTTCTTCTTTTGGCATATTATTTTAATATGTCGTATGATTGTGAATTTCAGTAGTAAAATTCGTCAGCATTCTAAAACGAGCACGCCTTAATTTTTGGGCCTTCACACATCAAGACTCATGATTAAAAAATATTTGCAGACCTTTTCTCAAACTAATAGTTAGCTACAGTACTCATATATATATTCAGCTTGCCTGCTTCACTAACACCAGAATCTTCCGAACTTGATTGCCCAGATCTATTTTAAAGCTACAAATTACTTAGAGTACTTAGTTTAGTGCATGGATTGTTGAGTTAAAACACATTTTATTTGTAATTTGTTCGATCAGCTTTGATTTTGTGTCATTTGTTTTATTTTTTATTTCTTTTTTTTTTTTGTTTTATTTGTACCATCAGCTTAATAAAAAAAATTTAAAAATTGTGTGTTCTAACTCACTGTAGATTAACTTCCAAGCTATTCACTAGCGTAGTTTACAGGCCTAAGTCGGCTCTGCTGCAACTATCACCAAAATTCCCAATCTTTAAAATTTAAATTGCCAGCTAAAAGAGTTATAGCTGATATGGTCAATATTTTACCACAAATGGTAATTACAAAGTATTGTCGAGTTTAAATTTATCAACTCACCCTAGTCGTGTTGAACTGCATCTTTTCATGCAAGGCCTCGACAGGCAAATGTCCGTACAATCAATAATAATTGCGAGATCATAACTCCGTCAGCCAATTACTGACGGTTTTTCAAGCTAAACCCCCTAATAATAGACAAAAAATCAATCGCTAAGTGTTATTTGGACGCTATACTTGGACTTAAGCCGCTACGGGTGCTTAGGCCACTAGGTGTGCTTGGACCGCTGCGTGGACTTAGGCTACTAAGTGTACTCATTTCGGTACGTGTAATTCGCTACGTGTACTTGGGCTGCTAAGTGTACTTTGGTCGCTACGTGTACTTAGGCCACTAGTAGTACTTAGGCGATTACGTGTGCAGAAGCGAGTTTTGATATTATAGGCCCTTAAGTTTAGCATTGCCAAATTTTTTCTCATTACTCCTATTGTAACAATTAAGCTGTTGAGGTGCTCTAGACTAAAACTATGGATGAACAAAAAAATTAAGAACTATGGGAAAGCTCAGTCATACTAATATTTATTACGTGATTTAACAATGGATGATAAAACCAGCTTAGCCATATTGCAGGTACAACTCCTCAAAAATCTCATATTTTTAGCTTATTTTCTCATTTATGGAAAAAATTCACTATTGTGCTCGCCATGTCCGTCTGTCTGTCTGCCTGTCTGTCTGTCCGTCTGTCCGTGACCTCAAGTTTTCGTCGACGAGAAAATGAGAAAATGCGCTCTCTGTCACTCACTACAGTGAGTATTGAGTTATATTTTTGTATCTCGAATCGTCTTGTTTGCTGCCGCAGGTTAGCCATTTAAACCTGCTTAAAAATAATTAAACAATATAGAATAATTTCGGTGTAAATTAATCTATTCCGAAAACAGGTTCTAGGTGGTTCAACTTTCCCACTCTGTAATGATGTTTCCTTTTTTGTAAGATATTTTTTTAATAAGACAAATGATTATAAATTTCAGTGGGAAAATTCGTCATCGTTCTAAAACGAACACGCCTTGATTTTTGGGCCTTCACACATCATGAGTCATGATCAAAAAATATTTGCAGACCTTTTCTCAAACGAATAATTAGCTATAGTGTCCCTATATATATTCAGCTTGCCAGCTTTACTAACACCAGACCCTTCCGTACTTGATTGCCCAGATCTATTTACAGCCACAAATTACTTAGAGTACTTATTTGAGTTCATGGATAGTTGAGTTAACACACTATGTTACTACTTACTACCTGTACTTAGGCCACTAGTAGTACTTAGGCGATTACGTGTGCAGAAGCTAGTTTTGATATTATAGTCCCTTAAACTTAGCACTGCCAAATTTTTCTCAGATTGGAGGCAGTCTGACAAACACCGGCCATAGCGTCGTCTTCATCGCCGACAGCGGCACCGACGACCTGATGTTCGACGTGTCACACGTCTACCACCAGAACTCTTCGTCACCATTTGCTCGACATGACGAGACGAGGAGACAGTTCGGTGACCACGCGGTAGATGTCAGAGGAGGGACCATGTTGACAGACGATGGTCGGGACGTGTCATCGTCAGGACTTTTTGACCGCCAGAGCGAAGACAGGATGGGGATGGAGCAGAGACGCAGGCCAGATTTTGAAGTGAGAAATGGGAGACTTGGCGAGTCAGAGACAGAGAAGGAAGCGAATCAGAACAGAGACAAGAGAACTGCAGCTGTTAACATCGTCGGAGGCCCGCTATCTTACAAGTATCAAGTGCGTTCATTACTCCTATTGTAACAATTAAGCTGTTGAGGCGCTCTAGACTAGAAATATGGAAGAACAAAAAATAAATACCTATTGAAGAGCTCAGTCATATTCATTTCTATTACAAGATTGAACAGTGGATGATAAAACCAGCTAAGTCATATTGTAGGTACAACTCCTCAAAAAACTCAGATTTTTGGATCTCGAATATTCTTGTTTGCTGCCGCAGGTTAGCCACGTCCAGTTCCACTTTGGCACGGGCGACGGCCCGGGGTCCGAGCACACCGTCAACGGGTCCGCATTCCGCGCCGAGGTCAGCCTGACTTTAAATTGATGTTCAGCCACCAAAAACTGTACTAACTTCTTTGCAATTAGATATATATTTTTTCAATGTTATTTCGTTGCCTTGTTCAAAAATCTTTTTTTGACGCGCTTCTTTTTTACCACAAAAATTATTCCATTGGCATGGTCTAATTGATAGTAAATTTAGTATTTATATAGTCTATTTTTAAATTGGAAGTTAACCAAGAATTATAAAGCAAGAAAACGTCACTTAAAGTGTTATGCTAAATTGTGATAGTGTTTTATGACTCCTCATTTATGGAGATAAATGAAAGCCTCGTGAACGGCACCATACAAATATTGCCGAACAAAATGTGTGTAATTTATTGATCAAAACATAACAACATATTCATCTCGTTTGTTTCGTGCATTTCAGATGCAAATCTACGGATACAACGCGCAGCTTTACAAAAACTTTTCTGAGGCCGTCACGAGACCACACGGCACTACAGCCATTGCTGTTCTAATACAGGTAATAAATATCTTACCTAATACAGGTAACGAATATCTTACGAACATAACTGTACTAATCTAAGTTATTCAAATTTATGAAGAAAAATGGCGGTACTAACCCAGGTTATTGAATTTCATGAAGAACCATGGCGGTACCAACCCAGGTGATTCAATTTCATGAAGCAACATCGCTGCACTAATTGACGTTATTTAAATAATAAATAGTATTAAATAGTAATAATATTAATTAGTAAATTTACTAGTCTCCCTAGTTATGGAACTATCTATTTACAATATAGAGAGGATAAGAACTGAAGGCAGAATTTAAACTGGGTTCAGCCTAAAAATATACAGGGACTCAAAAATTCGCAGGTCTGAAACACCAGTTGTGGAGGCTAAAACTATAAAAAAATCACTATCGGTCATAGGGACGCTGCACTGCTCGGCATGAACGTAAACGGCTGAATGACGGGGGATGCGCAAGGTAGTTTCATTATCTATAACTCCTTCCTTTGTGCTCCGCCAGCCTAGTATAGAAATTGCGTGATGTTAGACCGACATACGAAGATATGCAATGCGCACAACTATATTGATAAACTAGAAACGATCGCATAAAAACAAGGAAAGCATATTTGTACTTGAAAAAAAAATATCTAATGTTGAAATTGTTCACCAGCAATGTATGAAGATTTACATCGGGGAGGTATTTAGCGAAAATAACTTTCAATTCGTTTGTCATAGTCTCAGATGCAGGACCAAAAGAAGGAAAAGAAAAATAATCACCAAGACTATCGTCACGCTTGGGAACAACCTCAGCATATTGCTTATAGACAAGAATTTCTTAATTTGAGTATACACCAATTGCGATGGAAACCCACTAGTGAAAAGATCCTGGCCAAATATTCTGAATCCGTTTGCATAGCATGGAAATGTGCATAGCTTTTTTATCTAATTCCTGACATATCGATTATTCATACATATCATCTATCATACAAATCGATCATTCATACATATCATCATTTATCATACATATCGATCATTCATATCATCTCTCATACAAATCGATCATTCATTCATATCATTTATCATAAATATCGATCATTCATACATATCATCTCTCAAACATACAGATGTCGTACAAAAGTTCAACATGTCGGGAATTCTCCATGCCATTTTAAATAAGAAAGAACCTCCGACTTAAGCGACCTATACGAACCTGACAGCTTGACAACCCCGTCATAGAATAATAAAGTCGAGCTTCATTTCATCTTTGGTCTACAGAAAAAAATCGTTATTCATTAAATCATTAGCCTAATGCTTTCTTATATCATTCATTTGCATTGTCAAAACTGCAATACTACTCATTCATTTACGAAACGAGTCGGAATGTTTTATTAGAATGTCACTTGGTTGATGTTTCTCTGTCATCGTTTAAAGGCCAGTATTTGATTGAAATAAAAACTATACATAGACCTAATCTAAGTGGTGAAGAATTTTTACCGCTGGATCTTTAATAAACCCGTTTATCATTTATGCGCTTATAATTTAAACTCAATCGTGGAATTGGTAACCAGATTCTTGAAGTTTGCCTTGCCGTTTATTGAAGTCAAAACAATTAAGAATTACTGGAAAAAATAATATATTATCTCGACAACCAGGTAGGGCTATTGGGCCATCCAGGCCTGGCCAAAATCCTGGACGCATTACCGCGGGTGCGGTGGGCGGGGGAGGCTGTGTACGTGTTTCCCGTGAGCATCAGTGAACTGCTGCCTCACACCCAGCACTACATGACCTATGAGGGATCCCTCACACAGCCCCCCTGCCACGAGACAGTCACCTGGATAGTCATGAATAAACCTATTTACGTCACCCGCTCCCAGGTGAGAAAGTAATTCAATCCATATTGGTATATAATCGATAGATTATATAGATAGATAGATAAGTCAACCGCTCTCAGGTGAGAAAGTAATTCATTCCATATTGGTATATAATTGATAGATTATATAGATAGATAGATAAGTCAACCGCTCCCAGGTGAGAAAGTAATTCAATCCATATTGGTATATAATTGATAGATTATATAGATAGATGTATAAGTCACCCGCTCTCAGGTGAGAAAGTAATTCATTCCATATTGGTATATGATAAGTCACCCGGTCCCAGTTGAGTAAGTAATCCCAGCTAATATTAGTAACTGTCATGTTCTTTCACGCCTCCCGGTCCCAGTTGAGTAAGTAATCTCAGTAAATATTAGTAACTGGCAAGTTCTTTTACGCCTCCCGGTCCCAGTTGAGTAAGTAAGCCAATCAAATATTGGTAACTGGCCAATTTTACATCATCCGTTCCCAGTTGATAAGTAATCCCAGCGAATATTAGTAGCTCGCAAGTTCGCTTACGTCACCCGGTCTCATGTGAGTTAGTAATCCTATCAATATTGGTAACTTAACCTTATCCTTGACCTGAATTATTTAAAGCGATCAAGAACCCCCTCTATGGCAATCACCGAACTTATAGTTCGCTCAGGATGACTGTTAAAATATTAACTGAAAATAGATACATTTAACCGAGCGAGCATTCCATTTCAAAATAGGAATCTTCTAACAGATGTCATCAATAATATCTTTCAGTTGTGATAACCTTGAATGTTATCGTCTCCAATATTTATCAGTCGCTGTGGCTGCAGTCGGTCGCAGGTGCACGCCACCAAACTTCTGGACAGTCGTTATAAAGCCGCCGGTCTACATGCACGAAAGTTATATAGAATTTGTTATAGAATTTCAATCTAACTTCATTGAATTTTCATTTTATTGAATGAAACAGTTTAGTCAAAGATTTCAAGTATTTCTTTTAAACGATTATTCAAATCACTGCCTCAAAATGATACCTACACCACAACTTCAACATTGAATTGTGTTTAAGTGTTCCGTTTATTTCGGTGAAGTTGTGGAAAGAAAATACTAATTATATTCCTGGTAATCTCCAATAAAATTTCAATTTAACTAATTTAAATTTTCATTCCATTGATTGATACACTTAGGCCAATGACTTAGATTCACTCAACTGTCCATTTTACATTTTTCTTCCATTTGCCTTTTTTTCAAGTCCGTTTCTTAAAATCAGAACTTAAAAGCGATTAGTTGTTGGGAGATCAGCAGAAACATAGGCACTGAATAAATTAGCATCCTATAATGAGCACTAAACGAAAGCCAATATCCTGTTGGAAAAATAATTCCACTACTTGTGTAACCAATGTCACCATCGGCAAAGTTTCTGATACCCAAAGAATTCAAAAGCAGACATAGCAAAGTAGTCGATGCAAAAACCATGCAATGAAAAGACATTATAATCGTCACGACTCTGATGTCATCATGCAAAATTAACATGAAAAAGTTATTTCTTTTTAATTGCCATTAATATTCATGATGTAGAAAAAACGTATTAAACCGTCTATTATTTTCTTAGATCCGAAAACACATTTTGCAATAGTGTTTAAATTGTCTGGGCTGCAGCTGTAGAATCAACTTTGCCATGTCTGCAGACATGGCAAAGTAGTCGATGCAAAAATCATGCAATGGAAAGACATTATAATCGTCACAATTCTGATGTCATCATGCGAAATTGGCATAAAAAGTTATTTCTTTTTAATTACCATTAATATTGATACTGTGGAATATATAATATATTAAATCGTCTTTGAAAAACTATTATTTTCTTAGATCCTAAAGCATATTTTACATTAGTGTTCAAATTGTCTGGGCTGCAGCTGGGAGCTTTACAGCAGCTGCAGCAGGGCAAGCGAGGGCTGCCACAAGCCCGACTCCTGAGCAACTACCGTCCCACGCAGCGCCTCTACCATCGCACCCTCGGCACCAACATCGCCTTCACCAGCGCAGACTGCGGAGTACCTACCCGCCCTACTAGCTATACAGGTACGCAACGCAGCCTTCACCAGCGCAGACTGCGGAGTGCCTGCCCGCCCTACGAGCTATGCAGGTACGCAACGCAGCCTTCACCAGCGCAGACTGTTTTTTTCTCTTGCAGCGAACGTCTTCAAATGAACTCGCACTGCTCGTGGTCCGTTGCATGGAATTTTTACACAGAGGTGACGACTTGATATAACTTAAAGATATTCAATGATTGTTCATGCCATCAGATCACTGAAATGTGCAGGAGTTCCTCAGTGTTAGTGAGGACTCAATGAGAGCTGGGACTGAGGAGAATGTTGCTGCTAAATAATATTGTGTAATGGAAATATGTATAATAAATATCATGTTTTCTGGGAAAATTGGGCTAAGCAGTTGGTTGACTTCACAATGCAAAGTATCACAAGGAAAGTGTAGATTTACGTGAAAATTTTAGGTTCTTAGATGAAACAAAAGTGGTCAAATTTCGAACCCTTGTTAGGATGGAAACTTAATTATGAAAAATTATAGTGCCAGGTGGAACTTAATAATTACGAGAGATGTGAAAGTCTTTGAAAGATTTTGAAATCGACAACGAATGCGTGTGGTTTCAGGGGATAGAAAAGTTGTCCAAGGAACTAATTCACGGACATACGGACTATTTACGGTGATATAGTGTTTCGGGGGGGATATAGCTTATGCATGGGAAATGGTTTTTCGGGGGATATAGTTTATGCATGGGAGAAATCACATACCCACAGTCGCAAAGAAAAAATAAAAGCATATCTGACACAAATATGGACTGATAGTTGAATAGTTCAAAAACATATTCAAGTGACGAAAAATTGTGAGCTTCACGCACCGAATCGGACAATCCTATTTGTAATTATTGATTATTATTGTGTAGTTAGCGGGCCAATAAGGCGATTAATGTAGCTTGTTGATAAGATCTATTAATTATTGCGGTTTCATGAAGATTAGGTTTTTTCAATGATCCTTTATTTATTTTCTTGAATAGAACATTAATATTTCATAACTAAATCACTCCTCAATCGTCTGAGCAACAAACATCGAATTTTTGTTTATCGAGTTTCTTTCGATCAAAAATCTTTTCCCGATTTCATATCCATGAATTCGAACTGACTTTGTTTTTATCAGATAATCTTGTTATTTTATTTTTCTTGCTTTCAGATCTTGTTATTTAAACAGACAATTCAACTCACATCGAGACAATTCACCTTGTATCGCGTGCGGCTTCATGCACTGACGAGTGCAGGATATATGAAATAAATTACTTAAGAAAATCCATGGTTTGATATTTAATGATATCATGCAATCAACATACCCAGTCGTACCAATTGACATCACAACTAAAAAGAGACTCTTGGTATCAATTAATTAATGTTTATTTAGTTGTGCTTTCGCACGGAATTTCAGCTTTTTTGTAGATTCCTTTTTTTGAAATTTTTTCATTTGCCGTTTTATTTTTGTTTTTTCCGGGATATTTCTTATTTTTTATCCTTGTTTCCTTTTTTTTTTTTTTATTTTTGGGGGTTTCTGTGAGCTTTTTCTTTTTCATTTATTTCCATTTCCACCTTTGCAGCTTGAGGTTCAGTCCTGGCTTGATTGAGTTTCTGAATCTGGAGTTCCGGGTTAAAGAGGTTTTACTCTGGTTTTATTATTCAATCCCGTTGGTTAAACTCATGTGCACAACAACAACTCCTTGCAATTTGTTCACTGTCAATTTTTTCTTGTCTATGTGCATCATAAAGAATAACTTCATCATACAAACTATGGCTGAGCGTAAGTTACTCGGCTCTATGTTTGTAAGAGCTCATATAGTAATGTAAGGCATATCATATCTTAAGGAGTATCGTCATCGATAGTTTCAGAGCCGTCTAATCGCGCACACCGACATTAATGTTTGTATCGGTCAGTAGCTACGAATTATTTGTGAAAAATGTACATAATATTTTTCGCCTTCCCTTGACTTTTTGAACAGCAAATTGTTATTTTTAAAAGTTCTTTTGGTTCAAAGCTGAAATTTTATTTTGGTGAATTTAAACTTCATAAATGCGCTCATTAAAGGCATCCGTTTCGGTTAATTAATGGTTTAGTTTTCGTTGAAAATATAATCAATCTTACGCAGCCCTTGTGAATGAACAACTTTTCTATCGATTTAATTAGGTTTCATATCAATATCAGGAGCAAAGGAGGTTTACTCTTTAACGCTGGATTCATAATATTAAGTAATTACACGTGAAGTTTACGTTTTCAAATAAACTCATACCTCCGATGCTTCCACGTCCACGGGTAAGACTTTTCTTTCAGTTGAATTGAAAAGATATTTTTTACTGCAATTTGTAAGTTATCCATTATAACGGATGTAAAATGAAATCCTTGCGTTAATTCATGAATGACCTAGGCTCTATAAATGACATGCTGCTGTTCGAGTCGTCAAAGAGATTTTCTTGTATGCTTGTCCTGTGAAAGACGCAAGCCATTTTTTTATATTGATAAATTGATAAACATAAATTGTATGAATATGAACGATTGAAATCTACTCACGACTTCATTATAAACTTTTCACGAAGTAAAAGCAGATTCCAATTTCTGTAATAAGCTTATTTAGTATGTACTGTATGAGGCGTTACGCTCATAACCATATCATATACTTTTTTCATTGCCCGTAATCCATCTTCAACAATATAATGTGACAATAAAGCAGAGGAGCACTTAACTTTTATTAACCTTTATGCTACCAAATATTTCCCTACGCATTCTTTTCGTAGCAATTGGGACAGGCATGTCTATTAATTAATCAACGAGTTTTTGAAACCTCGATGAAGGCTCGGTAGAAGTCGTGCAAATCATGCTAACATTTTTTTATGAAACGCTCGCATTAAAGCTCCATGGAATTAACGGCGAACGATTTTTGCTACTAAATTTCACTGAACATATGAGGATAATGCAGGGCTACGATAACTGTAGTGAAACACAATGTAAAAGTCAAACATAAAAAGCAAACCATCGCAGCAAACGTATATTATTGCCACTCTATTGCGATTTCTTTAATGTTTGGTCTCCAAATCCTCGATTTTTTTACGCTACAAATAAAGAAGAAAATAGTAGGCCAACCGCTCTAAGCGATTTTTACGACGTTCAACGAACGATGAGTTGTTGACACATCATATCATAACACATGTTATATAATGGTGCCTTAGGCTATAATGTAGCCTAGCATGTTGCTTAAGCCTACATAGCATGATGCCATTGTGCAATTTGTGTAATTACATTTGTATATTTTCATGTAGAACCAGTAGCTACGCGTTACCATTGTTTACTATAGCAGGACGTAAGTTAGATTACGTCAGTCTTTACCTCGGCGTCTTCCTCCTCGGTTGTGTCAATAAACTTACAAACCATTCAACCTTTAATTCCAACCCTACGGAATTAACAGCCATATCATTGTGCTATTTGAACTTCATAATCGTAAAGGCAATGATTACTAAGTAAAATACAATTTTGGGTTCCACTTTTAATTCCGAATGTGACGAACTGTTCTCAAACTCGGCTGTCGATCTAAAAATTTTAGATTTTTAAAAGATTGTCTCATTCACGAGGCATTTAATTTATAATGATTGTAATTGCGTTACACATTCCAGATTATCTTCCAACTAAACCATTACTTTTCAGGCATTTTATTATTGCTAGATTCGTGAAAATCTAAATTTTTTCATTTAAATTGTTATCACAATTTGTGCAGCTACACGTTCCGTTTGAGGTGTTATGTTCAGCGCCAATTATCCGTAAATTCTCGTTTTCTTTACTGATATTATTATATCACTTCCCTTCCCCGGCGAAGAGTGCGTTTCTCTATTGGAAATAAATTCGAGTTACTAAAATTATAGACCTGAGCGTCGGTCAAACGTGATTACCCGTTGGCTGGTCGAGCGCTACTCCAGCCGGACTCCATTTGATGTAACGGATCAATTTTTCTCGGCGCCAATGAGCATTCCATGAGGATAGAGTTCCATATATTTTTGTCAAATGAATGTTTAATAAGAAACGTCGCTGCATTATTGTTTCTGATTGTTTTATCATAGTAAGTCAACGATAATGACCATGACTGACAACTAAATTTCCGATATCGCTGTTGCTCCTCGCAATCCTTTAATTTAAATCTTAGGTCACTTTAATCAGAAGGCTCAGACTAAAACTAATTAATATGTTATTTTTGTGAACAATGGCTCAGTTACAAATGCATAATATCACTATAGTGAATTTATAACAGAATGTAAATTACTATTGCACGAATTGACTAAATGATAAAATACGACTGAATCTAGTCCAGTTAGCTTGCATTTCCATCGTATATTTTCTTAGGGTTTGCCTAACATTAGTTGTTTCCAGTTCTGTAATCAGATACGAATCTTTTATATACCATAGCGCAAGCAAAGCAATTTGCACAGCATACGAAGAGAGTGGGATTTCTTTAACGCTCGCCCGGTTAAATGAAGCGTGCTACAAGACACATTTTAGAGTCATAAAAGCCCCTCTTTTTCTGCACACCATGCAGCCTTAGGCGCTATTGTTATTTTTAATAAAAACTACTCGTAATTGCATTATGTGAGGAATAAGCAAGGCATTGAAGGCCACAAGGGATTTTATAGACAAATTATAATACAATTATAACATTAATTTAACTAACGTGGATCACAATAAGTTGGAAACCGTCGTATACCTTCATATATTCAGCCTATACAAAAATTATTATATTGTTTATCCCTAATGACTACTGTGGAGGCTGAGTGCTTTTTTGGTAATAAGGTCAGATCACATCAAAATAAATAATGTAATAAAAAAAATAGTTTATATATATTTTTTGTTTATAGGTTATTCGGATAAACGGTCGTAATTTCAAGTGGAACTAAAAATACATCAAAGGCGTAAATCAGACCAACGGGCCAACTGTCAGATTTGTTTTATTTAGCCTAAATACCGGAGGTGAGAAAAGCTGCTAGCTGAACTCATCTATTGTACAATGCAATAAACGCCCGTTTAGCTATAAGGTCAAATGAAAATCAAAGCGCTTCCCTGATCAGATTAAAATCTAAAATGTTTTAAGGAAGATAAGTCAGATTTGCAGGTGCGTAAGGCAGCGAATGTGTTGACACCCACTGCAATATTGACGAGTTTTTGAGCGCTTCTAACGCAAAGATGTGAGTTTTTGTGGGCTTATATGGTGAACGTTGGAGGGGAAAGTTTGCTTTGATATGCTAAACTGGATATTCGAAAGTGTGAACTTATCGCGCCGGAGTATTGTACTTCACAATGCAGATCTCTTCAGGCACTTAAGAACTTGGAAGCGTCAGTAAAATATTTTTTCTTAGAACGAAATCATCACCAAGTTACTACGAGCATCTTAACTAATTGAAACTATTCTTAAAATTTTTTATAATATTAATTCACAACCCTCAGAAACAGTCTGGATTCGCGATTCTATATTTCGACTTTTTTGACGCAGTCAAATCATTCCTTGGTTTCAACATAGAGAAAAACTGGGTTGATTTTTTTTATGGTCGAAATGATGCGAAACGGTTCCTCTCTTTTTTATCAAAGGAAACGCACGAGTTTAAAAAACATTTAAATAATATATACAAACAGGCTTTATTATCGCAACATTAAAATTTCCCTATTTAAAATACCTTAATAGGTATCGTGTAAAATAATTAAACGACGGAACTAAGTTTATCCTGTTGAATGTATATGTTCAAAAACGCGTGAATGAAATTTTAACCAGGCAAATTGCAGCGGCATTGTTCATAAACATCTTTGCCAAATTTTACATTATTCGCATCGGATGGTTAAGCAAACTCAGAATTGCTGGGGATATAACCTCTTCCAATGACACGCCTGTAAATACCTTATTCACAAGACCACATCCTACATCGCGATCACTAGGATCACTAGGAGTTTGTTCAGCACGTAAAATGTTACGTGTTTGATGCGCTCGGTCAAGACATGACCACATCTCGACACCGCCGTACGCCTTCAGTAAAATACGATTCCTCGATCCTCACCCGACTATAGGCATCCGATATCGGCCCAAGAACTTCCGAATTTATCTGCTTGTTAGTGAGCGTTCACACCAAGCCCAAGCCCACGTACGCCAACGCCTTGGCTGCGTAAAAATTCAGATATGCAACACATTATTTGACACCTCTAGAATGTGAAGCTGCATTGAAGTGATTCTTTAATTATGACATTGGGTCTACTGCACAGCGAAATACTTTATATGTTGGTGAGATGTCAAATTTGCTATGAAGAAGCTGCTCTGCCCCACCCTTCATTACTGCAGTATATAAGGTAAGTCCACGGTCCATAGGCACAATCAAGGACGCTTCTTCGAACAACCCTAATGTGCTTACGCACCTGTTTGCTCATTGGATTAATTTCCGTCATAATAATTTTTAATTTTGATGAGTCGAGGTAATTTTTCCTCCTTAACCTCGATTGAATGATGTACGGCATACTTCTACAGCACATAAATATATAAACTCGCGCTCAGGTCTGATAAACATGTGTACAACACCCAGCCCTCCTTCCCATGCACCAATTGGCTGAGCTAGCTTTACGATGGGCACTTGTTTGTTTATGGCGCACTTAGGGCTGCTGCGGTGCGTCATTTTAGCCTGGCTATTGCGTCATTGCCTTTGCGTCATCCAATGTTTCTGCACTGACTCGTGCGCCGCACAGCCGAACTTGTCAGCAACACAACAAAAATCGCGGATTGCACAACTGCTCCGAATATCGCTCGGTAAAAACACTCGCTCGTCTCGGATCTGCGGTCCGATGCGGCAAAGTAGGTGGAGGTATTGAGATTTTTGTTGTGAAATTTTATGGCGAGCTAATAATTTATTATTTTAGCAGTTGCGAATGATGGTTTCTACTTGAAAGTTATTGTATCTTCGTAAGTTACACTTTATTTACAATCGTAATAAGGCTCGTCCATAATCAAATGGGTTTTCTACATAATTTCAGATGAGACTTTCAAATTAGCAATGTTAAACATATTTAATTTAAACAACATTAAATCCAATATTGAATTCTTCTTGCGAAAAGAGAGAAGAATAATCTTTCCTGTTTTTTTCGCAGCCGTATTCTAAAGCCTTTTACCACGCCAAGGAGTGGTTTTTAATTATTATCCCGAACATCAATATCTAAGCAGCATGCACAGCATCTCTTCTCTATGTTACACGACAGCAATATGACACCATAGTTTATTTTATTTCTATTGCATGTGTGCTAAATCTATGCGGGAGAGTAGAGAACTGCGTGGCGATCTGACGGTAGCTCACATCCGACCGGCGAAGGCGCAAAAGCGCGACAGCGAGTATCTTGGGAAACAACTCCACATGCATGAGGTGCATGGGAAACAACTCCACATCCTCACAAAACGGATAAACAGCATAACAGCTTTAGTCAGGACACTGTGAAGACCTCCACACCTAGAGATACATTATTACGACACACGCGGATGTGCGGAGCACGGAGCCATGTGAAACTTGTCAGTTCTGCATTTATGGCTGCAGTTTCCGTGAACTAATGCGCAGCGCTGTATTAAGCTTTTCTTTAAGCCTCATCACTCCCTCAACGTGTAGAATCTGACACGTGCGCCGTAAGAACTCTTGTATAAAATTGGAAGCCTTGTCATAGTAGTAAAAATTCACCTATAATTATCAATACGCTCATCCACGTGACACCAAGCCTCGATCTACATAATTATCATTAATTTTAAGTGATACCCAAATCTGTCTCTCCAGGTATGCCCAGACGAGGGGGTAAAAGGCATACTTTCCAGAGTAAATTATACCCAAATCTTCTTTTGCCATTAATTTGCGCGGGTCCGATTTTCCTTGTAGACTGCATACAATTAAGTGTTCCTAGGCTCGAGAGGCGATCCCAATGGACGCTACCGTTACCTTAAAGCTCTCAACATGTTAGTCTCCGGGCTATTTAAATCATTATTGAATGAATTGCTCTACATAAATTTGGCATAATTTATTTTCGTTTTGCCGGTGTTTTCCACCCCTTAGACCAAAGTTTAAAAGACTGATAAAGGCGTGAGCCAGGGCGAGTTCTACAGTTGACATTCCATGTTGAGGTATAGAGGTAACGCCGTTCAAAGGATCACTTTACTACATTCAATGATGCTCGTGTTCAGAACACTTATACGCATATTGTACTTTAACATTACATATAAAATTATATACAAGAACATATTCTGCCCTCATACACTACTCTCATGGCTTATTTTAATTGAATTATTTGTTCACTTAATTTTGACAATAATTATTAACTCACGAAGTCCCACTGAAAAATCCGTTTAATCGATTGAAATCGGTATAGATTCAAATCAAAATTTAGTATTGTTGTTAATATTATTACTATTATTAATATATAGTAATAACAATAATAATAATAATATGATCAGCGTGGGTGGAATTTGCTGGTAAAACCTACATACCGGCAAAATAGTTCGGAAAACTGAATGTAATATTTTTGTTATCCCGTTAAAACTCATTTCACTGAAATTTAATGAACAAATAAGCACGAATAAGAAAAATGTCGAAAATTTCATTCTATTCATGTTGCATGCTATCAACAGAAAGCAATAGTTTTTGCATTTCAGTTGAATGCAGTATGCATTTCATAACAACGCTTCATGATTTTCATTTAAGCTTAAACATCAGGAAATGTCTCCAACTTCATAGAGAGTAAGATTTCTTTCAGTCCAACTAGACAGAAAATAAATACAAGTTCAAACACTCATCTGGTTATCTAAAGGAAATTCAATGGTACCAAAATAGATGTGGAAAAGGGATGTGGTGTTGCAAATTATAACTGAACATCTTGCCTAAATTTGTTGAAGCTTAATACTTCGTAATTGACGCTCGATTGGAAAAACACGATATGATGGTTAGCCATCGATTGGTTTTACGACAATGGTTATTTTATTATCTGTCCCCTTATACATATTGCTCCTTGCTAATTTGGTATGGTTTATGACGCATTAAACTTATATTTATTCAAAAAGAGCAAAAGGAGGATGGACAAACTTTGGTCAGTTACCGAAGTTATACAATGAATTAAGCTAGCGAAAAATTGCTCTTCAGCACAATTTTAATTTTATTTGCATTAGATGTAATTTTTTACGGTACTCGCGCTAATACAGCCTATTTGTATCTAAGTTCAATATTGAAATACTTGCGAGTTTCTTCCGTTAGCTTCCATCTAAGAGTATGATCTCTAAAACACTGAATTTTTCAGTCATTCGATATATATGCATGGAAAATAATGCGTAGAACGATTTTGTTATTTGAAGAAAAATAACTAAGCTGTGATGTTGAGAAAAAAGTTTTCCCGTTCGCATGCAATTAAGATCACCACAGAACTTATGAGCTAGTTTAAATTTGTTAGGAAATAATGAAGGAATTTTTCATTAGAACGGCAGAGACTCAGAATATTTAATCAGATGACAGACCACTGAGTATTGAAACCTGATTTTTCAGGGAACACTGGAGGAGAATATTTCAATATCAATAACAAAATGAATACTATTCAAGCGAGTGAATAATGGGCATAAATTTCATAAATCTTTACGTAATTCCGTCGCATTAGATTGTAAAGAACGCATCATTTAAGCAAGGAAAATCAATTTCTATTTTACTAATTCCGATGCACAGCCATTTTTTCTGAACTCATTGTATTTTCAATAGAATAAGGATATCCTGATGGAAAAAATTTGGTTATTATTTTCCATTGAGACACCATTAATACTGTATATAATCACTTCACGTTTATGTTGCCGCATCACAGATCAAGCAATGGATACATTTTTAGTCGCAGTTAATTATCACTATTTAATTCACAACGAATTTTTTCAGGTAGGTTTTTTTCAGTGTAGGTGTTTTTCTTCACATTTGAACTACGAAGCAACTATTCAAAGACATAATGGTTTAGAAGGTTTAGAATTTTATTCTTTATGAACGCGAAGAAAACATTTTCAAATGGTAAATTAATGATAAATTAAAACCTTATCTCTTGGTTTGAACGCTATAATTTTATTTGAACACATCACTATTATCAAATTCAGTACAGGTGAACCACTGGCTTAGAGCTCACCTGCTCAGCTAGACTAACTTCAGATGCTTTGCTCATCTTTGGCACTAGTGCTGCTGCTGCTGCAGCTGATGCTGCTGGTGCTGCAGCTGGTGCTGCAGCTGATGCTGCTGGTGCTGCTGGTGCTGCTGGTGCTGCTGTAATTACTATAGCATAGGGATTATTATCCGCTTCGTAACTAAAGACGTGAGCCGTGAGGTCCACGGGGAAAACGGACATCCTCACACAAACACGCACAACGGATAAAGAAAACACACCCTTACGAAACAGATATACAACACAACAACTTTAGATAGGACATTGTGAAGACCTCCACACCTAGAGATACTTCAGTACGACACATGCGGATCTACAGAGCAGTGAGCTCTGTGTAAAGTTCTTCATTTATGGATGCAGTTTAATGCGCAGTGCTACTGTAGATTAACCTTTTTTAAGCATCATCACTCCCTCAACGTGTAGAACCTGACACTTGCACCGTAAGAACTCTTGCAAAAAATTGGAAGCCCTGTCATTGTAGTAAAAATTCAGCTATAATTAATAAGCTCATCCACGTGACACCAAGCCTGACCTACTTATCACTAATCGTAAATGATACCCAAATCTGTCATTTCCAGGCATACCCAAAGATGTGCCTGGGCATATTTTCCAGGAATAAAATAATGGAATGGGCAAGAAATAATGGGCATATTTTCCAGGAATAATTTCCAGGGTAAATGGTACCTAAATCTTCTTTTGGCATTTATTTGCGCAGATTAGGGGCTTCGATTTTTCTGGTGGACAGCATGCATGTGCTCCTGAATAAATTGCTCAACATTGAATTGGCCTAATTTGTTCTCACCCTGGTGTGAGCCAGGGCAAGTTCTACAGTTGACATTCCATGTTGATGTATAGAAATAACGAAGTTCAAAGTATCTGTTTACTACATTCAATAAGGTGTTCATAGCGGCAACACAAATGTGACAACACATATAGCGACAATATACTTATATTGTACTTCGATATTAAATTTCAAATTTATATAGAAGAATATATTCTGCCTCCCTACACTATTATATATAACAATGTGTAGTTATTTCATGGCTTACTTCAATTATAGCATTTCTTCATTTAATTTTGTCGATCTTTATTAAATTCCATAGGTCTTACTGACATATCATTTAGATCACTTGAAATCAGTATAGATTACCATCAAAATTAAATTTTTATTGTTGTTAATATTATCATTATTAATATTATTATTATTTATTATTATTGTTATTATTATTATTATTATTATTATTAGTAGTAGTAGTAGTAGTAGTATTCTTATTATTAATAATATTTTTATTATTATTAAAATTATTATTATTGTTATTATAATGATTGTTATACTCGTATATGATCTTACTGTATTTTTTCATTATTTTCAATTGTTTTCTGGGTGTGAAAGGCTCAAAATCAATGGTAACAAATGTCATTGCGTTGCGTTTTATTATGTTTTGTTGTGGGCCTCCCGCAGCCGTGGCGAAGCGTCAAGCGCTTCTTTAGCCACACGCTCTCCCGTCTTCGATATCGTGGCCGCGATTGCCAGAGCAATCTTTACATCCACACTACGTATGTGTTTTACGACATCAGGTCACTGTGCCATTGGGTCACACAGGGGATTTAAATATAAAACTTCAGGTAACAAGTAATAAATATAAAAATAAATAAATATTTCAGGTAATAAATGAATAATGTAATAAATACTAAATTATAGATAAATAATTACTTCAGGTAACAGGTAATAAATATAAAACTTCAAGTCCCTAAAGCCGTATATAGGTAATTTTAACATCAGCTTTGGAATAACATGAACCTTTTCTGCAATATATCCTAATTTATTTAATTATTAAGCTGCTAAATTATGTCATTTGTTATTCTAATAGAGTTTCTTTGGTAACAGTGTATTTTGTTACCAACTATTGGTTGTTTCATCGCTGTTATCTAAATGAAGATTGTTAGTTTTATGATACATATATAACTTAGAGCTTTTCGAGAGCTGAGTAGTACGCTGGGCTACGGTACTAATTTCTTCTTTCTCAGTCAAGCTTAAATATTTGCATATATTTATCCTTGTCCATTCTTCATTTCTGCTTCAATTTTCTAAATAAAAACTTTTTTCATTCTGCCCAATCAGTATATTTCTACAAAATTAATAACATTCATTTTCTAGGTGAATACTATTTTTTCGTTTATGAAACCTCACTTGGATATTCTGTGACTTTTGTAACATGAATACCACCAAATTTTATCTCGTCTTTCGAAAATTGTGTGCTCAGGATTCCTCTTCATTTACCTTCCTTCCAGCTACGCCGGTTTAACCTGCTGGATTAACCTGCCGCAATAACTCTTCTGCTTAACCCTTCCAAATATCACACACAACTTCTTGAGCGTCGATTTTCTACCTTTCTAGTGAAAAGTATTAAATAAAGATTTAGAGTACAATATGTACACGACTGACAACAGGTAGGCCTAGAACTATAGCTAAAACTATATTCGATTCCACGACATCATTCGACTAGCGACAGCTGAAGCCCAAATCATCATAAATCAGAGCATAGCTATGAACCTCATAACTACTGATTTTCTGAGGATTTTTAAATTATTTTTAAATTAATTTTAAATTTGTATTTTTCGCATTGCATCCATTTTACCTAATTTTTGTACATATATGTCGATTGAAAATTCAGTTTAAACTTTGTGCAACTTGATAATAAATACTGTTATATTCAAACGACGTTCATTTATTAAAATATTTGGAAATCTATTTTTTATCTGCCAATACCATTGTACACATTGAGAAACTATACATAGCAAGGAATTAAACAAAACATTGAAATTCACTCATGAAAAATGTATCAAAATAAATTATTCATTTCCACATTGTAGAATCATGAATAACGATAACATAGCTACATTTTATTTCATTGCCGTCTCCTTCGAACGAGACCGAAAGTTCGGCACAAAACTGACGCAACGTCAAATCTGTAATTGGACACGGTGATGCTTCGCCGAAGAACTGACCTGTTATCGGCACAAGAGTGAACGGATCATGCTTATAAAACTGAGATGTGTATTCCACTCATTGAGAAACTAGCAAGAAACAAAAACAAAACATTTAAATTTATTCATGAACAATATATTAAAATCAATTGATTATTTCCATATTGTAGAACCATGAATAATAATAACATAGATACATTTTATTTCATTGCCGTCTCCTTCGAACGAGACCGAAAGTTCGGCACAAAACTGACGCAACGTCAAATCTGTAATTGGACACGGTGATGCCTAGCCGAAAAGCTGACCTGTTATCGACACAAGAGTGAACGGATCATGCTTATAAAACTGAGATGTGTTCGTCTCGACTTCACTAACGTTCTCACTGTCATAGCATCGAAACCTCAGCATCCAAAGACCTATTCTAAATATCTTACATTCGATTCTAGTGAAAACGAGTAAAGTGAACATGAAGTATTCCGTCTCTATCGTGATGATGGCAGTTATATGTAAGTTTTTTGCTGTAGTTCATAGCATGCAAGAACAAGGAATTTGATGATAGGGCCTTATGGAAGACTTTAAACTTCATTAATTATCTGCACTAATGCAAGTGTTTGAATGCGAGTACATTCTAACTGTGTATCGGCAACTTATTTGAGGAGGCTTAATTAAATCTAAATACTCGTATGTCAGCAAAATTTTGCATCGATTGTTTGTGGTAGGAACCTCAATTATTTAATCAATCCAAGCAGCATATGAATGTCCAATTGAGTACAGGTAAAACCAATATTGAATAATAACTTAGAACTAAAATGTTCTAAATTATTATTATAAACTAACCAGCCTCGAATTTTGGGTGACAGAAACAAGTCCGCCACCGCCGTATGAATCAGATGCCCCGGCCTTTGACAGGTCTTTTTAGCTCATGTCTTAGCCTAACATCACATACTGCAAAAAATATAATAATTAATAATAACGCGTCTTTGCAGGCCACAACCTGGGCAACGTCCATGCTGTCGACAACCCTAGGGTGAGTAAATTCTGCTGTCTATATTTAACCATCGAATTTATGTCCAGATTAAAATAATTAACCCAATTTAATCCGTTAGTAACAACGGAGACTTTTTTCATTTCAATGATGCTTAGATACAGTATACCTTGCCTTAATGGAGAGTTCATTTTTAGTTCTAAATTATTAACTCATTAGCATTTTGAAATAGCAATCTACTAAGTTAAATAATTGCTCCATATTATGAACACGAACGAATAATATATGTTTTGCCGCCCGGAGTAACTATTTTCCGAGCATGGATTTTCCCTTGCGTTCTGCAAAGTATTAATGATTAGTATTATCATTTGCTATTTTTCTTAATGCATTCCGATTTATTTCAATTCAAACAAATCGTATCAGTGTTTATTTCCACACATTTTTAAATGTTTTTAATATTATTGGTCCTGATATAGAAGAAGTAATTTTATTATTTAGAAGAAAAATTACTATTCATAATGGTAGAAAATTTTTTATCTATCTACCGGACGAATTAAAAATCACTTTCTTCACACGTGTTTAGGGAAATTAAATTCTCGTCTATATACTTTTCACTAGAAATAATTTGAATTTGAATGTGATGTTGTAGGTTTTCATTTAGAGTAAAGTCTTATTATTAAGTGTTAAAAGTTCATCCAGTGTTAAGTTTGATATAGTAATTGAAATATTTTAGTATCACGCAGTTATAAGTCTCATCCTGTATTATTTTCACACGATGTGCTCATTTCACCTGACCCATTGTTATTACCCATCGATTGACGCCTGATGGACACCGGACATTATCATACAACTCTGCTGATGTAGATTATGCAAAACATTTGTGTGTTAGCTGCTTCAGTATTTAGTCTGTTCGACTATTCAGGTTTCAAAAACTTCATACTGTCAGGAACCTGAAATAATAACCAAAAGTTTAAATCCACTGACCTATTTCGCCAAGCAAATCTAAGTTAATATCAAATTTGAGCGCGTATGGAACGTCACTTTAAATGTGATTTTTTTATTCCAATATATTATGAATCATTTATTGAGAATTTATAATCTTATCACTTTTCTCTTAAAATTTACTGTTTCTCTGCCAATTTCTCCATATTACTTATTTTTTCCAGTTTATCACCCCCACTGAGCCGATTTTTTTAGCACCATCAAGGTCTACAAAGCATCGGTCAAAATTATTTCTTCGACCACAGGTTACACCGGCATTGCCTTGTATTGCCTGGTAATACAAATGCTTCATTATTCTTGCCGCAGGTCCCTCGGAGTTACGGGGCTCCACAGCTGCCGCCGTCCCATCTTTTCGCGCTGCCGAGCTTCGCAGCGGCGCTCGCGCGGGACTCGGCCGCGTCTCTGGTGGCCAACAAGCAGGCGGCCGCCGCTAACTCGGCCGCGCAGGTTAGATTGGCAATTCTAAACTTCGCAAGCAAATAAAATGTTGTTCTTGACGTAACATCACATTATATTCGTGACATGAAGCCTATCTGTTAAACTGTAATTGTTAAAAATTATTAGTTGGGTCATTACTACTGACGGTCGCGCTCATAATACCTTACAACTGGCGGCACGATTTCTTTTCATTCCTCTTACTAATCTTTCTTTTTGATGGCAATTTATTTACTAAATATTTTTGATGGCATTTTATTTAATCCTCTTACTAATCTTTCTTCTTGAAAAGTTCAAGTTGCGATAATATCCACAACAGGTCGCGTTGGCAACCCAAGCCCACAAGCAGGTGAAGATCGCGGCAGTGAACAAGGCTGCGCAAGAAGCCCAGGACCGCGCTGTTGCCGAAGCCTCGTTGGCAGCTGAAGCGGCCAAAGCAGCCCACGCGGCCGAGAAAGCCTACACCAAAGCGGTCGAGATGGCCAAGAATCTGTCCAAGCTAGCTGCGGACTCACAAGCTGGCGTGACGGATGCATGGCAGGCTATGCAGACCACCAAGAATGTCGCGAGTGGACAAGAAGCGATGGCTTTCAAGGCCCAGCAAGCAGCCAACTCTCTGGCCAGACAGCAGGCCAGGACCCTGAGTGAGCTAGACTCTGCCCAGGACGCGGTGGTGCTTGCGAAGCTCGCAGCCAGCAAGGCAGCTGCGGCCGCTGGTACCATTTACTGAGGGCCATTTTAAATTTACCCTAGGGATACATGGTTGGGTGGAAAAATTAGTACTACTGAAAAATCATTGGCAATACTTCTTTTTATGTTCATTTCCAAACGATGGTGAAGCGTCTACTAGCTCCTGGAATGCTGTCTAGACCAAATTTGCTCAGTGCCAACATGCTACTTTATGAGAAACTATTCCCCCTGATTTCAGTTAATGCAAATAGAATTAACAAAAAAAGTTACATTTTCAGTCTTGTGAACCTTCTAACTTCAGCTAGTTATTTTAAGGAACGCGTTGATAATAAACATTGCAATCGAAACCAAGGGAAATAGTGACCTAAGAACTATTTTTAGACTACTTAGGAAAAACAAATAGGTTTCTTTAAGAACGATTTATTTTATATAGTCTTTCGTTATAGACAGTTATCAAAATCAGCTATAAAATTTTCGCATGTACTTCACATTCTTCGAGTGTCACGAACTTCAAAGTCAATTCTCGCGAAATGATATTTGTGTTACCTATCTATAATGATTATCTGCATTAAAGGTCGATATTGAAATACTAAATGCACTTTATAATTAAGTGAAACTCTGCAGAAAATTGTATTATGTTCCTTTTATTGAGTTCAAATCATCTGGTACCAATGAGGTATTTTCTATTTCATCACTGCTCGTTCTGACAATAACTATGATTTATCAACATGATCTTGAAGTAATTATATAATGTTCCGTTTTGAAATAAAATGTTTGGATTATATTTTTTACTTTCTATTCCTAATCCATCGTTTCTGTTCTTTAGGGACCTCATGAAAATTTATACTCAATCTCAATCATATTTTTCCGCAGTATAAGATTTTATTTTATTAGTGAAATTTGAAAATGGAACCTTGCTGCCTACTTTGCTGTTTAAATTGAATTTTTTCAAAGTCTTTCTATTTGATTTTTTTAATAAGCACCATTGGTTTATGACCTGCGATAGCAAGTTATAAACCATCCAGCACCTCTTGCGATAGCAAGTCATAGCATTACTTTATGATAGCAGTTTTCACAAGTCAATTTGATTTCTCTTTTAATTGTTTTCTTCTCAAACTTGTCTGTATTAAGACAAATGCTGAAATTTTTAACCATCATAAAAGCACCTCTGATGCTTTTTTCTATTACTTTTTGAGAATCAATCGAATTGTAAGATTTTTAGTAAGGATGAAAAAGATGATGTATTGCAGCAATTTATTGATATGCTTGCCTAGCACTCGCAAATTCAAGGAATGTCCAAGATTTGCTTCATCACTCCGGAGACTGAGCTTTTGTGTATTTTAACCTTTGAGAATTGGTGATCATTATAAAGTACATGCTATAAAATCAACCAAAGACCAAAAGCACAGAAGTACAGTTTAGTGCATGCCATAAACCTATTATCTTGACATAGGTTGTTAATTCCATTACTTGCATTAATGTGCATACAGAGCGTTACAGAACAAACTTAGCCTCCTAGTATTAAAACATATTCAAGTCAACCGTCTGAACTTGAGACTCAGATACACGACCTGACGCCCGTTGTTCTAACTCCCTTAAAATTAATCAAACATGCTAAGTCTAAGTTATTATCGGACCGTTCGATGATCGTGTCGTTGATTCGTATGAAGTAATGGTCACACAGAAGTGAGGCGTTTCAATCAATTTTTATCGGATTGACAAACTTTCAAAATAATCCATCTTTTTCACGTGCTCAATCCAGCCTATTTTTCTGCGTGACCGAAACACGTTCGAGTTAGCGACCGTAACCGCCGTGGCCTCCGCCACCGCCGTATGTGCCAGATCCCTTGGCCTTTGACAGGGCCTTGCTGGCGGCAGCCTGGGCTTGCGCGGCCGCAGCCTGGGCGGACTGCAGGTCGTTGAGCGCCACCGTCTGCTGCTGGTTCAGTGCGTTGGCTGCCTGCTGGGCTTGCCATGCCATCGTCCGTTGAGCTGCTTGCACAGCCTGGATGGCCTGCAGTTCTTGCCAAGCGGCTGCTGCCACACCTTGGGCCTCACCAAGGGCTTGAGAGAGCTGATCGACGAGGTTCTGCGCGCCGTTGAAAGTGTTTTCTGCGGCAGTGGCAGCGTTGCTTGTCTGCCCGGCCAGTGAAGACTCGGCGAAGGCTGCCGCCTGTGCTCCTTGAGAAGCCTGTGTGATCTGTGCAACCTGGGCCTGCTTTTGCGCAGCCGCTGCCTGCGCGGTTTGGGATGCAGCAGAGGCAATTGCAGCTGAATGTGCAGCTGCAGCTGAAGCAGCTGCATGAGCAGCTCCTTTCAAACCGGCAGCTGCTGCGGTGGCCTGAGCGGCGGCTTGGTTGGCTATGGCAGCGCCGCTGGGGCCGTGACCGCCACCACCACCGCCGGCACCAATGATGAGGTATCCACCACCACCTCCAGAACCTCCACCACCGTATCCACCACCACCGCCGTATCCGCCACCACCGCCATAGCCACCACCACCGCCACCGAAGAAACCTCGCTTTGCCTAGACAATTAGAGACATAGTCACATTACAGGCACATATGCTTGGCAGATTTTTAACCGTACCTAGTAAAGGCGATAATTTTTCCGTTACTATATTATGATAATTTACATTTTAGGTTATAAATTATAAGGTTTCAATAATCATTTTTTAATAGTAACTCGCAACAAAAAATAACCAGGACGGTAAGGAATAAACGAACGGTAAGGAATCGACAATAGATCGTTTGAACTACAAAACAAATGCCAGAAAACCTCACAGATCACCGAAACCATGTGACCAAACTAAGTAGTTTACGTGAAGTAGTTTATCTGACAAATTTTTGATTTTAAAAATCGTTGAGAAATTTGTTAAATTTTTTCCTTGAATTCCGTGTTTTGGTTCATTCATTCGTCATTAATCAAAAAAAAGAATGCAAGTCAAATTTTATATTGCTTACCGATTCGCATTGAAGATGGGATCATGCAAAATTTTTCGCTCAAATTATGGAAATTAAGACATAGAGTTTATATCATAGAATTCACAAAAATTGCATGCTCTAAGAATAATTTCTGCGTATATTTGTGGGAAAATTATTCAGGATTTTGCATAATGTATGTTTTATGACGGTAATCTAAAATGGAATGAAATTATTATTCTCATCCGTGAAAAAGTATGACATGCAAATAGATTTTTTGCAAGCCTTTCAGATTGTGTAAACTCACCCTGACAGCATCCTCGGAGGTTTCTGTGGCGTAGGCCAAGCCTGCATGGAAAGTAAAATAATTATTTTATTGATATGAACATAAATTATTGCGTAAGCCGTTCAATTCTAGCGGTATTTCAATATTCGTCCATGTCATGGAATTTGTGAAAGACGGAGTTGAACTATATGAATGGTCAAGATACTTGGACAAGAAGTTTTGTCACTGTGAATACTAATCACTGAGCCAAGATCAAAAATATCTGGAAAATATTATCCAGGTATTTCTATTTTTTCAATATCAAAATATGCTGTGGCATCCAATATTTCACCTGAAATTCTAACTTGTGCGACTAAAGGGAATTTAGTTAGTTGAATGTAGCTATCAAAAAATAGTTTTTAAGCGTGATCAAAGGAGGTGAATTAAAAATAATGTAAAAAGCTGATTAAAATGAAAAATAGTATCACAATTGGACAGTAAAAATTAGTTTTTCTCTGCGACAGGAATGTGGAAATGGGTTCTTCATGTATCGATAGCGTGACAGATAGGATTTGCCCTAAATTACTGTAATGAAATTTTGAACCGGCAATTTGGCAATGAGTAAATTTGCTCCATAGATACCACTTTACGGTATAAATAGGACTATGTCAAAAGTCATCGTATTGATGATATGTGGTGTGCGGCTCAGTTCTCACCAAGCAAGGCAGCCACAATGGCGAACTGAACAGATGATCTCATGTTGTCGGATGGCGGTGCGCTCTCGAACTGACTTCTGCACACGATTCCAGAACTTTTATAGCCTGGTAATTTCTGCTCTAATTAAAATAATACACGTGTTCGTTGAGTAAGTCAAAACAGCAGAGAATCAAAAAAAGTGTTAGTCAAACAATTAGCTATGAGAACATTCAAGTCTTTGGAATAACTTCGTCCAGTTGCCGCTCCACTTTTCTTTGTGAAGCCTCGCCAAGGGTGGGAGAGGCGGTCGGTGTCATTGATAGCTATTTGTGCTATGGCGAAGCCTTAGAAATGCAAATGAGAAACTTGGAACAGTAAGTTCCGTTGTGATATACACGATGACTGTGCGCTAATAGCTCTGTAAATGAGGGATTGCATAAGCCAAGATATTTCGAGCACCGAAAGAGACTTGAGGCAAATTGTTGCAACCGATAAATTATTTTTAATATGGTTCAAAAATATTGCATGTAAGTTCCAATCTTGCACATGATGTTCTGTCAAATGGAAATGCATCACGTCTGGCTACAGGACTTGTGAACTGGATCAAAGTTTTCGGTGAAAGTGTCATCGCTGCCTTTAGGTTTTCAACAAAAATGTATCGTATCCTAATGTCTTAACCACATCGATCATTGGATGAGTTTTTTTAAAACAGTAACCCCCCAAGTTCACCGCTCACAAACTCTCTTCACCAGAACTTGTTGCACGACTGACACAACTAGGATTGACCTAATTCCTCAACAAAATTTAGATGCGGCCCGACTCTGCAATAGGTGCCGCCTAGGACTCGGGGAGCGTGTAAATCAAACGCGTTATGTCCGCTTCAGTTCTGGGTTTGAAGGGCAGTGTCTAGGCAGCATTCGAGCTCGGTTTTACAAATTTCAGCCAGCTTTTCTCATGTTCTCAAGCGATTGTAAAGGAAAGGGAAAGAAGCGAAAGGAAGATTGTAAAGGAAAGGGAGGAAATCCTGAACATAAGCTGATTTCAATCGGATGGCAATGCAGACCCAGCAAAACTATTAGTCGTGTGTATAAGCATATTATCATGCAGAAGCATGATTACATTTGTTCAACATTTTGTTCCGCATCTTCGAGAATCAGATAGGAAATCATTTGGCTCGTAGAACGAATTCTGAGGTTATTCGAGGATTTAATTTTTTGGCGAAAATAGTACTTAAACTGTGGCTTTTTGAGGGTCGTGTATTATCATCGTTGGCCAGCCCACATCTTCGCAATCAAAGAAGTCAACCTCTTTTGAGATTATTCGCTGCAAATGAACTCAGCGTTCATAATATCGATATCAATTTTTAATTAATATTCTGGATACCCTTAAATTGTTTTTTCGTATTCTATATGAAACTCGTTCATCAGCTCATATATATCATCATCGTGTTCGCGCACCACCATTATAGGTAGGTTCTTTGGATCGTAAAGGTACTCGACAATCAACAAAGTTGATCGTAAAAATGATGTGTATTCGCATCAAAGATCAAATGTTTGATGCAACATAAACAATATTTTGTACAAACCGTGACGTGTTTTTGTCCATTTGTGCAATGCTTGCGTCAAATAAACTAAAAATAAATCTAACAGACTGCCTAAAAACACGATTTTTCGTCATGCATTTATTGTCATGCATTTGACAGTTGGCTTACCTCAGCTTCAGTGTACAAATTTTTGAACTCTTAGCATCTATTCATTTGAGAATGTTTATTCTGACCACAGGTATATAATTCAATCATTTCTGAATTCAGATTTCTATGATGTATCACGCAACATCAAACAATTCAACTGCTGATCATTGCGAAACCCGAACGTAACCATGTTCAGTATTTCGGCTCCCGCTAACAGCCATTGAAGTTTCAAGGGCGTGAGAGTGATGCAAGAATTAGGAACTATCACCGCCTTTCTTTGCCTCCACTAAGACTAGAATTGATAGCGACTCCCACGAAACGTATGACTCATCAAAACGTTCAGCAACTCATGACCTTTTATTTTAATTGCACGTGGCAGTTTGCTTGTTTCGCTCACTCCGAAGACGTATAAATACTTGCGGAGAAAAGATCTTGTCACATCAGCACCCCGCTTCCTCCGGTGAAAAGCTCACTGCTTCTTCTCGGAGTTCCAGAATTCCATCGAATCTTGAACCGCAACTCGATACGATGGCAACGAAAATTGTAGCATTCGCTTTTCTATGCGTTGGTAAGAATAAGCTGCGATGAAACAAAATTGTCCGATCCTCTCTATATGAACTGGGTGGACTTAGAACAAGGCTGCTCGGATGTCATAATCATATATATTTTTTAATCGCCCAAGAGGAATTTAGTTAAATTAATAGGAAAGAAAATAAATTAAATTAATTAATTAATTATTTAGGAAAGAAAATTAATTTTCTTTCCTAATGATTACTGAATATGTTACTATATTATCATGTTCCAAATGTTTTGAGCTAACAACTCGCATTTTTCTTGGTTTCAGGAGTGGTTCTCGCCAGCGATGACATCACCAGAGTGAGTATAGAACTTCATATTATAATGTTTGTATTGTGTTCATGGGGGCTGACAAATTATCGACTCATTAATAAGGAAGCATCAAACAAACCATATTTATTCCCCGATCTTTTGAATAGTTTAACAATGGAAGCTTCTTAAGCTCAACCCATGACCGAGAGCAGCTCACAAAATCATGCGGGTTATGTCACTTAAATTCAAATGTTTTTTTATGGAAAATTTTACTTCTCAAGCCAATTTATTTTTTTTTTTTCATCCTAAATTTTTTTCCGAATCGCGGAGAAAAAGTATTCTAATATTATTACCACCTAAATAGAATACATTTTGAATCTCAAATTTTATACATCACTTATTTTGAACTTCATTTATGGCTGAAAAAAAATTCATTAATTTTAGCTAAAAGATCAAATTTCTCCTTGAAAGTTCAAGTTCTACTTGCACCATTCGCAAGTAGAATAAGTATCGCCCTGGTTTAACCTCAAGTGTTTCATCCATGCAGACAAAGCGCGGTGTGCTCGGTGGAGGAGGCGGTTATGGAGGTGGAGGTGGCGGATATGGTGGAGGTGGAGGTGGCGGATATGGTGGAGGTGCAGGTGGCGGTGGAGGAGGAAGCTACGTCATCGTTGGCGCTGGTGGCGGAGGAGGAGGACACGGCCCAAGCGGCGGTGCCATCGCCAACCAGGCCGCGGCCAACGCCGTAGCTGCGGCCGCCGGCCAAAAGGGCGCAGCTCAAGCAGCTGCAGCTGGAGCGGCCGCCTCTGCAGCAGCCATTGCATCTGCAGCCTCGCAGACAGCGCAGGCTGCTGCCGCCCACAAGCAGGCCATGGCTGCCCAGATCACCCAGGCAGCACAAGGCGCCCAAGCCGCGGCCTTCGCCGAGGGATCCTTGGCAGGCAAGGCCAACATCGCCCAGCAGGCTGCCAAGAACACCGCCAGCCTGGCTGCTGGACTCGCCAACACCCTCAGCCAACTGGCTGGTGAGGCAAATGGCGTGGCTGCGCAGTCTGGTAACAGCTTCGCCGCCATTCAAGGTGTGCTGGACGCCCAACAGGCTGCCGCCTCTGCAGCAGCCATTGCATCTGCAGCCTCGCAGACAGCGCAGGCTGCTGCCGCCCACAAGCAGGCCATGGCTGCCCAGATCACCCAGGCGGCACAAGGCGCCCAAGCCGCGGCATTCGCCGAGGGATCCTTGGCAGGCAAGGCCAACATCGCCCAGCAGGCTGCCAAGAACACCGCCAGCCTGGCTGCTGGACTCGCCAATACCCTCAGCCAACTGGCTGGTGAGGCAAATGGCGTGGCTGCGCAGTCTGGTAACAGCTTCGCCGCCATTCAAGGTGTGCTGGACGCCCAACAGGCGATGGCTTGGCAGGCACAGCAGGCAGCCAACTCGCTCAACCAGCAACAGACCGTCTCGCTCAACGACCTGCAGTCTGCCCAGTCGGCTGCTGCACAGGCCCAGGCGGCAGCCAGCAAGGCTCTGGCTAAGGCTGGAGGCGCCGGTTACGGCACCGGTGGCGGTGGCGGTGGCGGCTATCATTGAGACGTCTTTTGGCAGACAGACGAGCTCAGCACTCATGATGATGGCGTCGGTCTTAATGCTGCTCCGAAAAAAGAGGTTACAAATCTCGACTCTGAAGAATTATCGAATGCTGTTTCCAATGACGTTATGATGAATGTTTTGTCTAATCCAGAGGCAAAGCCACTGGCTCAGAGCAGAGCCATTCCTCTAGTTAGAAGTAAACTCTTTCCTCTAATTGCATCTGTCTTGTTGACATTCATCGTATGAAATGTCTTAAAAGCAAGGTGGCTAGTTCAGCTGATTTTTTTTCGGTTGTATGCTTTCGAGAAATTGATATTTTATTTTCATAGGTCATGGTAGCAATGTTCGATAATTCATTAGTGCTCTAAGTTTCGAAGGTCTCGTGTACCGAGGCTGGTTCCTGAGAACGATGCACGACTCTGATAAGTGTTTATGTTTTTATGGTTTACTTGCACCCGATTAAGACGATTAGATTTTAATAGTGTCTAAATAAATAAATATGCTATCCCACAAAATGACTTTACTTTGATGTAAATTACCTTATTGGCCTTCTGAGAAAAGGCACCCAAAAATACGGCGAACATAGAAACTCAATTTTAACTTTCTGCTTTGATTGAGAACTAAACAATCTAACGCAAATGAAATCGAGATTACAATTTCATGATACATAAGAAGTGAATAAGATGAAGTTAATTTCCAGACACAGTTTTCTTAATGTGTACACAGACGAGGAACAACTCATCGGTGGGAGTGACGGAAAACATTTTGTGTTGCGCGCTCAGCCGTACAAAAGGTTGTATGTACAGAAACTTTTGCATTCGCCCCAGCAATGTTGTTAATGCAGCGACATCTTCTGCAGTTGGCACGAATAGAAAACTATAAATTAATATAACAGAGATCATTGCTTCGATAAAGGATATTAATGGACCATAAAATATTACGTTCTGTTAATATAAATTTGAAAAGGTACGGGGAAATGGACGATGTGAATGAGAAAACTGTAATTTAAAAAAAAAATCTTCATTTTTCAGGAGTTCAAATCAAATTGATATAAAATTTTGTGTACATCAATCGATCCGAATAATTTACCAAATCAAACAAAGTTGCTTACAAAACTTTCCGAAAATTCGGGGTTTCCCCGTAAAAACACAGCTATGATTAAGCCTATTTTCAACCAAGGAAATGTTTTTTAATACCGAAAATTTTAAACAACTTCCATTCAAACCTTTAGTCTGTAGAAGTAACACGAAGTGACTTGCAGAACCTGGCGCGCTCGAGAGCTAAATGCACTCAAATTTGCTCACAAATCCCGTCGAGTGACTTTCTTCCACGGCCAGCAATTTGATTAGGGAAAATCTTGGCGAAATGTCTGCCATTTGCCCGAATTTGGTGGCAGTCGCTCGTGTCTTCTTCTCTAGTGCGGGAATTTTCCCATACTTGTGATGAAGAACCGAGTTGTAGTTCCTATTTAGGATCATAATATCATTATTTTTAGTTAATTATCTCTTATGTATAACCCATGTTTCATGACAAATGGTCTTGCACCGCAAAATAAGATAAAGAAAGTGAGGTTGCATCACACCTAAAGATGTGTTTTCTATCAGTAAAACCACGGAATTGCAGCAGTTTGACATACCAAATCTTCTTATGGTAAAAAAACCAAGCAAGAAAATTCTATTCAATAACTTCCAAATAGTATCCAATACATTTCTAGTTCAATAAGACCCAATTAGCATTGTCATCAATGGTGAACAAATGTTTTGATAATGTTGTATTGAAGTAATTTCGTCGTTTCGTAGGACGCTAAAGGAAGCTCGGCTTCATGTCGTGTGGGGCTATGCAATTTCCGATGCCCTTTAGGGGGCGTAAAGCCCTGTTTTCGTCCAGTTTGATGTGGAATTTCACAGCTCCTCTAATGGCGCAGTAGCAAGTCTAAGCCATTGCTGCAAGTTTATTTGCTGCAATTGCACGTACCTGAGCTAATTAAGGGGAAGGTTAGGGATCGCAATCCTGATTCTTGAAGAGTTAATGGTAATAAAAGACCAGTTTCCGGTATTGAAAGTTTCTGTGCTTGGCAGTTCATGTTCTATTGCTCAAAATTATAGCGCTGTGTGGGTAAATTATTGCATTATTTTAACAGACCATGCATCCCTCTAAATATGAAGTTATGTGGAGAAATATCCATCATCCTTATTCAAGTGTGTGATTTCATATCTTTCGTCAAAACATTAGTACGTATATTTGGTCAATGCAGACGCTGCTTCCTTCCTGGTTTACGACATTCATGGCTAGGCAACGAAGCCAAAATTTCAAAATTTTAAGGCGCACACCAAAGAAATCAGGTTTTAAGCTTTAAATTGTTTCACTAAAATCACTGAAAGAAATCACTGCCAAGAAAATTGTATTTAATTTTTTTTAAATCAATCATAAGTTAAAGAATTTCAAAATTCTGATACTAGTTCCCGATAAATTACTGAAATATATTATATTCGTCGGAAAATAACTGAGGTCCCAAAATTCGTGAAGCTTGCCGTGAATTATTTAAAGCACATGAAATATTCACTTGGTCGTTGGCAGAGTAAGAAATTATTTTGGGCTCCAACAAGTGTGTTTGGGGAGCGCAGCGTTAACGTGTTTGGAAAGCCACAAAAGGTACGTCGTAAGAGCTTAGCTTCGCCAGCAAGCAGCCTCTTAAGTTTCATTATCGACGTAAAGTGCGTTAGTGATGAAGGAGTCCAGGCTTACGGTTAAGCCCTCGTGTGAGATGTTACGATGCTTTCAAATGACCCGCTGTAGCGCCGGCCTGGTCCCTAATTTGACCCGCGACTGACACTTATGTGTCTCACGATCCGAAAACCTGGACCCTGCCGGTCAAGTGCAGGCTCTAATATTGTACATGATGGTATGAGTTGCCATACAAAGCATGCAAGCTTATTGTAGGAACTGAGAATTCTAGGTTGATGTTTCCTGGGATCAAGAAACCACAAACCATAAGAAAATTTCTCGATAAGACAAACCCAGCACGCGTGCTCAAAACGAGAGGTGGAAATGAAGAGAGCTTACACCAAAAACCTTTCCGTATTCTTTGAACAGTAATAATGATCGCGGGGATGGAATGAACAATTAGTTATTATCAGTAAATAGTGAGTAATCAACTGATTTTTATCAGTCGAGATTATTATAGTGTAGCAAGTAAGTACACATTAGTTATTCACTCATGTAAGAAGTACATATGTATGGATTCCCAAACTGCACAATTTTGAGACAAGTAGAGCTTTGTTTTCTTCCATTTGACAAACGCTGAACTTTAAAGAAAACAATTTCAAAGGAAAAAGTTCAAAATTGTTTTTTATATTGACAATATTTTGATAAATCGACCTTCAATACCGTAATGAAATCAAAAATTGCAAATTTAAAAACTTTACATTTTTTTGGACATAATAGTTCGAGTCTACATGTTTGACGCGGACCTAAACAATACAAATTCGGGAACCGTGGTTCCAGATTTATTAAAGACGTGACGTGCAGTATTGATAGCGTTAATTTTTCGGTTGCGAGAACGTCTGTCATCGTCATGACGACATACGTTCTTCAACCATTTTTCTAATTACAGTAACTTTAATTACCGGCATCTAGATACGAATAGCATTGATCACGTTTAATATCTCCACAGATAAAGGGTTAAATTTTCAACACTGAATTTGACTAATTATAATATTACTTATAATACTAATTACTTGCAACTCATAGCAATCATCATACAACAACCTACCAGACATAGCAATCATCATTCAACAAACTCCCAAACATAGCCATCATTATTCAACAACCTTCCAGACATAGCCATCACCATTCAACAACCTCCCAGACATAGCCATCACCATTCAACAACCTCCCAGACATAGCCATCACCATTCAACAATCTCCCAGACATTGACAACATAATTCAACAATCTCCCAGACATAGCCATCACCATTCAACAACCTCCCAAACATAGCCATCATCATTCTTCAACCTCCCAAACATAGCCATCATCATTCTTCAACCTCCCAACATAGTCATCATCATTCAACAACCTCTCTGACAAAGCCATCATCATTCAACAACCTCTCAGACAAAGCCATCATCATTCTTCAACCTCCCAAATCTATAAAAAATTTTAAACCTCCCTGGCCTCGCAATGAATTCCTCCTTTTTGGCAGGGATTGTCGTACATGACTGATTTTTTTGCTTCTTCTTTACTTATTATCACCGGATTTTGTTCAATTTTCACGCTAATTTATGAAGATTATTTTGAAATGACATAGTCAAAGCAGGGTTTGATTAAATAATTTAGGCAGGCCACGGTTGCACTTTGTAGTGCGTAATGAGAAACTGCTAACAACATTCATTTTTTCATCAGGAGAAAAGTTTGTTTTTTTTCATCAGGAGAAAGGTTTGTTTCTAAAATTTATCTCCGTTGCAATTCACTTTCGATTAGAGCCAACAGAATTGCAGCTCATATAAACCCAAGAAAACGTGGTCAATGGCCAGAAACAAAAACTTGCAGTTGTTCCGTTCGGCATTCGCGCTCCGTGCGCTAGCAGAGACGAGAGCCAAGCAATCTGATTCGAACTTGATCAAGTAAATCAGCTCGCGGAAGCCATCAGCTGCCCTAAATTTGGTCAGGATCGAGTCGGTGCGAGACTCTGATGGCGCGCTGACCAGACAAGAAAGCGCGTCAGCGCTGCCTTGCAATGGCCTTAACGATGTCTGCTCGTCCGTCCAAATACCGACGTCTTCCTGAACACCGGAAAAGAATGGGCCGCTCTCTTCTTGCTGTACAAAACACGACTGATTTGAACTCACATATATTTCTCTGAGCCTCAAACAAAAGTAAAATGATTTGAGGTTTCTTCGGGATTGTTTTTTTTTTTCGAGTGATTCTGCTGAATTCATTGAACAAATAGGGTTGAAATATTCCTAAAAGTGAAAATTGGCCCATTAGTATATTGTTTGTCTGGCTCATGTTCTCAAATTTGCGGATCATGCAAGCGACAATAAATTCTGACGTATATTCATCGCTGACGAAATTTCCTTTCACCAGAAGGTCTTAGAAATCTTTGCGATGCAGACCGCAAGTTTCTTTTGAACGCGACCGAGGTCCGGTTTGATCCATTTAAATCACGCGCTGATTGTTCTAGTTTCCGTGCAATGGCCAAAGCAGCAGCTCATCACAATGCCTGGGGCGCTCCAGCTAACTTTGGGCTACAATTGTCGGCTCTTCATCCTTGACTGACTCCTTCCCCGCCGTCTGACTGCTTGAGCTCATTTCTCTCGGTGGAGACTTCAGGCTACTCCGGCTCACTAGCATCCGGACCAACGGAAATGTAGACACACAAACACCTCACGACACACAAACCACATCACGACACACGAACCACCTCACGACACACGAACCACCACACGACACAAGAACCCCCTCACGACACACGAACCACCTCACGACACACGAACCACCATGCAACGGAGGTCCCGGTACCCCCAACAATGTACCGGTAAAGAATCCCCCATTCCTCTACCGAAAAAAAGACCGTACCGGCCCACTATCACCACAACTCCCCCCTCTTCAAGAAATGGGGGTCCCAGCAAGCAATCACATCCGACAAGCAGAGGTCGTTGCACTCTCAGTGCACACTGCATTGTAACACGGCGCCGGAACACGACTAAGGAGGCGGAGGAACGCAATACAGGATGTCCCAAAATAAACGATACTCAACTTTGAATGGCGGTAACTCGAAAAGTAATAGAGTTAAAAAATTTTGGAAGGTCAGGATTTGTTTCCTATGTTTTTCTGCATCTCTCCACCAAAAATCAGACAGATCGATGTAGCCATAAGCGTTTGATGGAACTTTCAGTGACATGTGCTGAAATCGTGCTTGCGCAAAGTTTTAGTAAGATCATTTTACTAATCATTACGTTGTCTTGTCATGTTTTCTTTTCGCTGTTTTATTTTTTGTATCTTTGGTGAGCCAAAAACATGGCAATCTTTGGTGAGAGGCAATCACGACAATCTTTGGTGAGACACAATCATGGCAATCTTTGGTGAGAGGCAATCATGACAATCTTTGGTGAGACACAATCATGGCAATCTTTGGTGAGACACAATCATGGCAATCTTTGGTGAGAGGCAATCATGACAATCTTTGGTGAGAGATAATCATGACAATCTTTGGTGAGACACAATCATGGCAATCTTTATTGAGAGNTTGTTTCAACTCAAAATTATATGTCTCTTCTCTATCAAATTTCACAAATCGCGTTTTTATGTTCATCTGATAGCGGAAGACATTCCCCTCATTTCCAGTCATGACTTTTTAGATAAAACTTTTATTGTTTCAACTCAAAATTATATGTCTCTTCTCTATCAAATTTCACAAATCGCGTTTTTATGTTCATCTGATAGCGGAAGACATTCCCCTCATTTCCAGTCATGACTTTTTAGATAAAACTTTTATTGTTTCAACTCAAAATTATATGTCTCTTCTCTATCAAATTTCACAAATCGCGTTTTTATGTTCATCTGATAGCGGAAGACATTCCCCTCATTTCCAGTCATGACTTTTTAGATAAAACTTTTATTGTTTCAACCCAAAATTATATGTCTCTTCTCTATCAAATTTCACAAATCGCGTTTTTATGTTCATCTGATAGCGGAAGACATTCCCCTCATTTACAGTCACGAGCAGCTCGACCTCCAATAAGACAGCTCGCGTATTATGAGCATCAGGCTGGCACGATCTCAGCGCCCTCAAGTCTTTCAGTAATGGGCCCCGTCATCTCGATATGGAAAACCAATACGTCAGAGTAACGATTTAACTTCCAGGAAACCTGCAAATTTTGCGAACATAAGTTAGCTGGGCTCAAAAATTAATAATCTTTCAGAAGAAAAATGGTAAAATTGTTCAAACCTATGAGATGTGGAATTAAAACTGTTACTGGAACACTGAAAACATCTAGCGTAAAATGCCCGACCTGTTAGTACCTGTGATGCGCGCACAATGTAAGGTAAAAAGCTGTGTTGGTGCATGAAAAATATAATGCGACATTACATAGAATATTCAAGCACATTAAGTTGAGGCGCATGCAACAAAAACAAGTAAAAACAAGTATAAAAATTCGTGAAGTAATGAGCGTCACGCACAAAGTAAGTAGTTCTCAACTCTTTATACATTTATCATAGTTATTCTAAGTCACGAAACTTTGATTCTATCCCTCGCAATTCGTCGATCTTTTAAATTTAAACTCTGTATCTATATTTTATTCATTTTCTTCGTAAAGAAATTTCTCCTTTCCGCATCTTCATTGGCTGGAGCTTAGTGAAATTCAGACGCCACTTATCATCTGTTCACCTTAACTTAAATGACAGGTCCCTATCTAGTTCAATCGATTAATTTGGTTATATATGATACTTTCTGTTGAAACTCTTAATTTTTGGACGTAAAAAACTGCAGAATTTTTAACGTAGCTCTGCTAAATTCTCCCACAGATCTGCTGACTCTTCTAAGGTGAAATATTGAGTGTCAGAGACCGAGGGTGAAATAACGAGCGCCAGAGACTGAGGGTGAAATATTGAGTGCCAGAGACCGAAGGTAAAATAATGAGTGCCAGAGACCGAGGGTGAAATATTGAGTGCCACAGACTGAGGGTGAAATATTGAGTGCCAGAGACCGTGGGTGAAATATTGAGTGCCAGAGACTGAGGGTGAAATATTGAGTGCCAGAGACCGAGGGTGAAATATTGAGTGCCAGAGACCGAGGGTGAAATATTGAGTGCCAGAGATCGAGGGTAAAATAACGAGTGCCAGAGACCGAGGGTGAAATATTGAGCGCCAAAGATCGAGGGTAAAATAAAGAGTGCCAGAGACCGAGGGTGAAATATTGAGTGTCAGAGACCGAGGGTGAAATATTAAGTGCTAGAGACCGAGGGTGAAATATTGAGTGCCAGAGACAGGGTGAAATACTGAGTGCCAAAGTCGGAGGGTGAAATATTGAGTGTCAGAGACCGAGGGCGAAATATTGAGTGCCAGAGAACGAGGGTGAAATATTGAGTGCAAGAAACCGAAGGTGAAATATTGAGTGACAGAAACCGAGGGTGAAATATTGAGTGTTAGAGACCGAGGGTGAAATATTGAGTGTCAGAGACCGAGGGTGAGATATTGAGTGCCAGAGACCGAGGGTGAAATATTGAGTGCAAGAGACCGAGGATGAAATATTAAGTGCTAGAGACCGAGGGTGAAATATTGAGTGCCAGAGACAGGGTGAAATACTGAGTGTTAGAGACCGAGGGTGAAATATTGAGTGTCAGAGACCGAGGGTGAGATATTGAGTGCCAGAGACCGTGGGTGAAAAATTGAGTGTTAGAGACCGAGGTTGAAATATAGAGTGCCAGAGACCGTGGGTGAAATATTGAGTGTTAGAGACCGAGGGTGAAATATTGAATGCCAGAGACCGAGGGTGAAATATTGAGGGCCAGAGACCGATGGCGAAATATTGAGTGCCAGAGACCGAGCCAGCGTAGGCAGAGGTCGCCAACTCTTAGAGCGGCCACAGTGCAGGCACGGCTGGCGTCTTCATGATTGTCTTCCCAGGAGTATTTAGAGTTGGTCTTATGTGCGGCATCTCCATTATCGATGCGGCACTAAACTTAACTACTGACCAGGGGATGCCATAAAGCTTGCCCAGCTCAGTGGCGCTCGCATCACCCCAGACCCCATAAAGCCTGCATCGGCGACCTGTGCCATGCATGTGGAGCATCCAAGCCTATCCACCAAGATTCTAATAAATCCTTCAAATAATCCAGAGGAATAAAAACACTAAGTTTCTATTTCTCTTTTGTGATTCCAATGCGTCAATTCAATATATTTTATAGGATCCAGCACATGTATACAGAAAACAGCGACACTTCCTGTGTCATTTAAATGGAGGGAAAATGTAGGAAGAGAAATATCTTCTTATATTAAGAGGAAGATCTTCAAACAAGTACAGGATGTAAAATTCTTTAGCCATTATCAAGCGTAAAATTACCAGTTATCAGATTTTATTCGAAGCATTTAATATTATTCACGTGAAGAACCGCACATGTCGCATTCTACAGATCTAAAAATACAGGCAGGTAAATCGCATGTATAAATTCACTGGAGTCTAATTCCAACGATCCACTGGTCTGTAGAATTTATAGCAGGCTCGGAGGAACACAAAATATGTAGGCCATAAAAGGGCCGTGTTGCATGCAATAGTTTATCGGTAAGACAATGAGTGAGGAAGCGCAGCAATCGACGAGACGGCGTGCGCTATCGTTGCACCGCCCCTTAATTACGTTGTCCCTCTCGATCCACTCATGTAAAAAAAATTCCCAACCATGCATTTTTTAGATTTTATTTTAAAGTTTTTGATCTCCCAATTAAAGGATGAAAACTGTTTTCATAATCCAATCCTTGATCCAAATCTTCAATTAAAATCAACAACATACGCGCATCTTCCTGTAAATAATGGCACCTATTTTACAAGCAATAATAATAAGCTATGCATAACGAAGTTCGTCGTTATAACTGAAGTACCTAGGAGATAATTAATTTCTAGCGCTATGAAAAAATTAAAGAATGAGAAAGTCTAAACAACATTTTTGCGGCTTTTTGGTTATAGCTACATATAAGATCATTAGATTAATATATGGTCTAAGAATATTTTAATTTTTTTCGCCCACGTATATCGTGATTGCGGAATCGTAATGTCGCTGCAAACGCGTTCCTAATTTCACTGCATTTTTATTGCCTCAGTAATTGAGCTCTGATTTTATTTTTCATATCCAACTCATAAATAAACATCGTATAAATAAAAAATGAATTAATTTAAACAACTCAATAATAGTGAATCGAACTTGATATATTGCACACGTATATTAGTACAAACTAATTTTATATGATTATAATTTAAAAAATTTCAAGTTCAAACAATAATCACTACATCTATCAATATCAACTTGAACAAAAAACAAAGCATATTAATCTGATAAAGGCTTTAAAAATTGCGTAACAGGTGGCAAGCATAACTTTAGACTTGCATTTGACTTATTCTGGAATGGATTTCATTATATTTCATGCGGCATGTTTTGGGACGTTCTGTTCCCCTCCATGAAAAACACTTTACTGCCTAAAAAGCCATTTACCAACTTGGTTGTAACAATCACATAATAATAAGAAATTTAAAAGTAAAATATTAACTTTATTCAAACTGATAATGCACGAAAAAAGATAATTCTGTGTTCCAATTCAAGCTGCACATTATAAATTTAAGACTTATTATCTAGAAACTTTCTGGAAAGACCACTATCCTTATAGTACATCTAGCTAAAGAATGTTCATTTAAACCTAATAATTATGATTATATTACAATGGAGCAAACACACGAAAATCACTACATGACCTTAAAAATTGCCGATAATATCGCAGATCTCCCTTAATGCACCCTTCAACAGCGAGATCACCGAACACTAAAACGAATAAAGCACGCGACTAGTCGAACTCAAATCAGGAGGATTGAAAAAGAATCAAACTTCCTAAACAGAATACGAACGATTTCTTATGTGTATTGATTTAATTTACACCCATTTCGTCTATAAAACTAACTACAACGCAAGGCTTCAAGTGGCCTGCTCTCGATGTCGCCTCGATCTACAATAAACGTAAAAATTTAACTCAGTACTCACTGCAGTGAGTGACAGAGAGCGCATTTTCTCGTCGAAGAAAACTTGAGGTCACGGACGGACAGACGGACAGACAGACAGACAGACAGACAGACAGACNCCACAGTTGTAGCACAACACTCGTTGCAATGCAGTTCACAGTTGTAGCACAACGCTAGTTGCACTGCAGTCCACAGTCGTAGCACACGCTAGTTACACTGCAGTCCACAGTTGTAGCACAACACTAGTTGCACTGCAGTCCACAGTTGTAACACACGCTAGTTGCACTGCAGTCCACAGTTGTAGCACAACACTCGTTGCAATGCAGTTCACAGTTGTAGCACAACGCTAGTTGCACTGCAGTCCACAGTCGTAGCACACGCTAGTTACACTGCAGTCCACAGTTGTAGCACAACACTAGTTGCACTGCAGTCCACAGTTGTAACACACGCTAGTTGCACTGCAGTCCACAGTTGTAGCACAACACTCGTTGCAATGCAGTTCACAGTTGTAGCACAACGCTAGTTGCACTGCAGTCCACAGTCGTAGCACACGCTAGTTACACTGCAGTCCACAGTTGTAGCACAACACTAGTTGCACTGCAGTCCACAGTTGTAACACACGCTAGTTGCACTGCAGTCCACAGTTGTAGCACAACACTCGTTGCAATGCAGTTCACAGTTGTAGCACAACGCTAGTTGCACTGCAGTCCACAGTCGTAGCACACGCTAGTTACACTGCAGTCCACAGTTGTAGCACAACACTAGTTGCACTGCAGTCCACAGTTGTAACACACGCTAGTTGCACTGCAGTCCACAGTTGTAGCACAACACTCGTTGCAATGCAGTTCACAGTTGTAGCACAACGCTAGTTGCACTGCAGTCCACAGTCGTAGCACACGCTAGTTGCACTGCAGTCCACAGTTGTAGCACAACACTAGTTGCACTGCAGTCCACAGTCGTAGCACACGCTAGTTGCACTGCAGTCCACAGTTGTAGCACACGCTAGTTGCACTGCAGTCCACAGTTGTAGCACATCGCAAGTTGCACTGCAGTCCACAGTTGTAGCACAACGCTAGTTGCAATGCAGTCCACAATTGTAACACACGCTAGTTGCAATGCAGTCCACAGTTGTAGCACAGCGCTAGTTGCACTGCAGCCTAAAGTTGTATAACGACGCTGATTGCATGCAACCTACAGTCTACTGTAGCAGTGCAATAGTTTCACTGCAGCCCACAGTTGTAGCACAACGTGGTAGAGCGTCCAGTGGTATGCACCACTGTAGCGTTAGAGTTCTAGTTGTACTGCATTCCACAGTTTAGTATTATATTAAATGAAGCCATATCGTTAGCAACGTTATCAATTCAAAATTAATATTCGTTTATTGATTTTCATAAATTTTTTGTGGTCAACGGTAAAGTTTGAAAAATATACGTTGAATTATCTATTTAACACGGCACCTGGAACTCTTGAGCTTTCCTAGTCTTGAAGCCGAAGTATTCAAGTAGCAATTGCCAAGCATCGCGTATCTGAAGTGTTATCAGACTACAACGTTCATTTTATTTTCAAAAAGATGTCATCCCAATGGCAATTGCAGCCTTAACATGAATGTTATTATATGTATTATAAGTATTCAAAGACTACCTTGATCGTTAGACATGAGTGTCTGAACGTGATCTCGCCAGGCTGGTCTACGTGCAACATCTCCTACGGTCAACAAACCCCCGATGTAGAAGCAAGTGCAGAACAAAGAAATAAAGAAGTAGTGCGGTGTAGAGAACAGTAAGGTACTGTAGATAATTAATGCAGAGTAGATAAACCCGCACATTAGTCACAGCTCAATGGAGAGAACAGTGCCGAGTTCGAGAATAACACATCGCGGTGTAGAATACATGGTGCCTTTGCTGGAGAAACACACTGCGTTTCAAAGCACCGTACATTCTGGAGCAAAATAAGGGCTTTCGCACAGTGTTATGTGCACCACTGGAACTGGTAGAGCGTCCAGTGGTATGCACCACTGGAGCGTTGGAGTTCCCCAAACGTTACCTCGCTCCTCGAATTACTGTGCGATGTGCATTGTAATGTAAGAAGCAACGTAACCCGCGACAGGGCGTTGCAGTGCAATGAAAAGCACAACTCTCGCTCTGCTGTTTATTGCCAACAGTAAAGCCACATTTTCCTTGTTTTCTCTCGGGCCGAAGGTGGCGACGTCCATAATTCAGTTGTGGTTGTGCCGGCATCACCACCGGCACGCGGCGCTGCCGTCATCACTAATGCAGTAAACCGCTCCTCTTTTAAGGACTTCCTTGATTGCCTTCACCACAACCTGCAGCTCGGGAACAACACTGCGCTTCTTGTCTGCAATTTAATTATTAATTTCCTCAGAATTGATATTGTTGCAAATCGCTGGAAAGAATGTCCAGATTTCACAAAACTTTTTCACGACAATGCACATAAAATAGGTGCATAAGTTATGTTCAGATTTTGTTGACTCGATCACTCAGTGAAAACCCCTCAAATGCAACTTTGATAGTGCAATTTTTTGCTCTGTTTCTCATGTGAGACTTCACTTATAAAATTTACTGCAGAGAAACATTTCATTTACTGATCACTTGCATCGTGAATTTTAATTTGGAAGAATACTACAAACATGAAAAGGCGTGGCACACAACATCATACATACGTACATGCTGTTTCACTTCGCATACACATTCAAGTACCACATTCATATTCAAATAATCCTAGTAAACTTTGTGTAATGATAGATGTAAAGTGACGTTCAATTTACTAGCAGATATTAAGAATAAGCTCTCTATAACTTCAAATTGAACGTTTCCTACTTTTTCATGTATTAATAATTTCAGACAATATTGATATTAGAATAACAAAATTTTCAGTACACGAGAATATATGGCTTCAATCAATAAAACATGTCAGTTCCAGTTATTCATCAGAAGTATCGAGCGTTACTTTCTGGCACATCTAGCGAAATGAATCACAAAGAGTCACTGCATGATATTCATCGCCTTTTAAAAAAGCTGATCTCACCCATATTAAGTGAGTAATTATGACCAATTAGGCATGGCAACTGCCGCGGAAAGGGTCCAATTTATTAATAAATAAGTACACCAATTTTAATGTTAATAAATTTAGTCTTCGTTCATAGATGTTTAGGAATAATAATATAAAAATAATAATTTAGGAATAGTCCTAAATTGGAAATGCAAAAAACTAGCCGAATCGGATTACATGTATGTATGTTCATGTAAGAGAAACTATAGTTTATATTTAGTTTGCATTAGCTATAGTCATATAGTTTATAGTTATATAACTTTTATAACGAAACCTGCATATGCCGAAGCTTTTATCTAGCCGAGCCTCAGTTTGTTTGTCAATCAGACGACCAGGCCGTAAATGCTCAGTGGATCACTACGCTAAGCACGTCAATCCACACTGTGACACTCGCTACTTCTGATGCATTTTTAGTTATTTAAATCTTCGACAAAATGTCATCTTAGGATTTTAAGTGTAAATAATATTGATTGCTTTTCATATAGAAATCGGATTTGTAAGTTAGGCTGCTGTTGGAAAACTAGATGATGAAATAACTTTTTATTCACCAGTAAAAGATAACATTGACTCTTGGGCTCAACGAGTACTTTAGAGTGATACAAGATATGAATTTTCGATGAGCACTTGTAAACATACGCTGGCTTCCAGCAACCAGTCAAATCGAATTCTATTGATCCGAAATAGTTTACACTTATTATCAGAGGTGGGCAGTAGCGCGCTACATGTAGCGGTCGCTACATCTTCAGCGGTGAAGATGTAGCGGTCGCTACATCTTCAGTAGCGGTAGAGGTAGCGGCGCTACATTTAAGCAATTGTAGCGGTAGCGCCCGCTACATATTTAAGTAGCGATACGATGTTTTGCCGCTACAGCGCTCCCGCTACATTTATAGATAAAGCCTTTAGATTTTACTTATAATAGTATTAAAAATCATTTATAAACCAGCATGATACATACATAATATAAATTACAGAATAAAACTGTACGGAAGATTTCGGTGTAATGTTGTCAACCTCAGCCTGTTACTAGTGACAACATGTTAGTTGTTACCAGAGGTGGGCAGTAGCGCGCTACATGTAGCGGCCGCTACATTTTCAGTAACGGTAGCGGCAGCGGCGTTACATTTAAGCAATTGTAGCGGTAGTGGTAGCACCCGCTACACTTAGAGCATGCAGCGGTAGCGGTAGCGGCCGCTACATTTCAAAGTAGCGCTACCCAGCTCTGCTTATTATTTAGATTTTTATGAACGTTTTACTCAAATTCAAGATTGTATATCTTGAAAGAGTGAGTAATCTAGTTGCTTTAGTTAAAAAAAGACACACGGGAACTTCATAAGGCAAAATTATTTTTTCAGCTCAAACGAAAGACATTTTCAGCTTTTTAGGTGAGACTTTACTTGTTTCAACCTAAAATGTTATGTCTCTTTTCTATTAAATTTTACAAATCGCGTTTTATGTTCATCTGATAACGGAAGACATTCCCCTCATTTCCAGTTACGACTTTTTAGATAAAACTTTTCTTGTTTCAACATAAAATTATATGTCTCTTCTCTATCAAATTTCACAAATCGCGTTTTATGTTCATCTGATAGCGGAAGACATTCCCCTCATTTCCAGTCATGACTTTTTAGATAAAACTTTTATTGTTTCAACTGCCAGAGACCGAAGGTAAAATAATGAGTGCCAGAGACCGAGGGTGAAATATTGAGTGCCACAGACTGAGGGTGAAATATTGAGTGCCAGAGACCGTGGGTGAAATATTGAGTGCCAGAGACTGAGGGTGAAATATTGAGTGCCAGAGACCGAGGGTGAAATATTGAGTGCCAGAGACCGAGGGTGAAATATTGAGTGCCAGAGATCGAGGGTAAAATAACGAGTGCCAGAGACCGAGGGTGAAATATTGAGCGCCAAAGATCGAGGGTAAAATAAAGAGTGCCAGAGACCGAGGGTGAAATATTGAGTGTCAGAGACCGAGGGTGAAATATTAAGTGCTAGAGACCGAGGGTGAAATATTGAGTGCCAGAGACAGGGTGAAATACTGAGTGCCAAAGTCGGAGGGTGAAATATTGAGTGTCAGAGACCGAGGGCGAAATATTGAGTGCCAGAGAACGAGGGTGAAATATTGAGTGCAAGAAACCGAAGGTGAAATATTGAGTGACAGAAACCGAGGGTGAAATATTGAGTGTTAGAGACCGAGGGTGAAATATTGAGTGTCAGAGACCGAGGGTGAGATATTGAGTGCCAGAGACCGAGGGTGAAATATTGAGTGCAAGAGACCGAGGATGAAATATTAAGTGCTAGAGACCGAGGGTGAAATATTGAGTGCCAGAGACAGGGTGAAATACTGAGTGTTAGAGACCGAGGGTGAAATATTGAGTGTCAGAGACCGAGGGTGAGATATTGAGTGCCAGAGACCGTGGGTGAAAAATTGAGTGTTAGAGACCGAGGTTGAAATATAGAGTGCCAGAGACCGTGGGTGAAATATTGAGTGTTAGAGACCGAGGGTGAAATATTGAATGCCAGAGACCGAGGGTGAAATATTGAGGGCCAGAGACCGATGGCGAAATATTGAGTGCCAGAGACCGAGCCAGCGTAGGCAGAGGTCGCCAACTCTTAGAGCGGCCACAGTGCAGGCACGGCTGGCGTCTTCATGATTGTCTTCCCAGGAGTATTTAGAGTTGGTCTTATGTGCGGCATCTCCATTATCGATGCGGCACTAAACTTAACTACTGACCAGGGGATGCCATAAAGCTTGCCCAGCTCAGTGGCGCTCGCATCACCCCAGACCCCATAAAGCCTGCATCGGCGACCTGTGCCATGCATGTGGAGCATCCAAGCCTATCCACCAAGATTCTAATAAATCCTTCAAATAATCCAGAGGAATAAAAACACTAAGTTTCTATTTCTCTTTTGTGATTCCAATGCGTCAATTCAATATATTTTATAGGATCCAGCACATGTATACAGAAAACAGCGACACTTCCTGTGTCATTTAAATGGAGGGAAAATGTAGGAAGAGAAATATCTTCTTATATTAAGAGGAAGATCTTCAAACAAGTACAGGATGTAATATTCTTTAGCCATTATCAAGCGTGAAATTAGCAGTTGTCAGATTTTATTCGAAGCATTTAATATTATTCTTTTGAAGAGCCGCACCTGTTGCATTCTACAGATTTAAAAATACAGGCAGGTAAATCGCAAGTATAAATTCACTGCAGTCTAATTCCAACGATCCACTGGCCTGTAGAATTTATTGCAGGCTCGGAGGAACACAAAATATGCAGGCCATAAAAGGGCCGTGTTGCATGCAATAGTTTATCGGTAAGACAATGAGTGAGGAAGCGCAGCAAATAAACCAATAAATGCGCTACGGAGCGATCAACTTTACTGCCTGCCATGTGTCTGTGTACGTCAGAGACTCCAAGGCTGTTTGTGGCTATACACTCAGAATAATGTGTCCGAATTGTGATACGCTTTTTGCAAGCATCACTGATACGATATTATGCTGGGAAAAACTGTGTCAGGATTACCCAGGTGAGGGCATCCAGTGCTTTGCAATTTGGACAATGTATCCTTCATTATTCTGAGTGTACGGGCGCGTCTGCCGCAAAGAAATGTAGGTAGAAAAATCGGCTGTAATTATGTATTATCATAGGCTTTTATTCGTTAAGTTATTTGTTATAATTATATTACTGTATTTTAACAATTATTCTGAGCTGAAATGCCCTAGCAATGGCGTTTCAAAGAATGAGTGTCCAAAAAATTACTGTGAGAGTTATATTATCTCAATTTTTCGTAATATAATATTGAGAAGCATATATTGTAATAAAGAAGCATATATCATAGAAGCATAGAAGCATATATCGTAATATTGCATATATAATATGCAGTTTATTTATGTCAATAACTAGTGTATCTAAATTATTTTAGACGTCAACCTCAACATTAAACCTGACTAAAACTATACTAGTAGTTTTAAACCAAGAAGCAACAAATTATTTTAAGTTTTTGCAGAGGAAAACTAAGGGTCGTACGTAAAAAAAATCACCGGGATTCATGCATGCGCGGCCGACGAGACGGCGTGCGCTATCGTTGCACCGCCCCTTAATTACGTTGTCCCTCTCGATCCACTCATGTAAAAAAAATTCCCAACCATGCATTTTTTTAGATTTTATTTTAAAGTTTTTGATCTCCCAATTAAAGGATGAAAACTGTTTTCATAATCCAATCCTTGATCCAAATCTTCAATTAAAATCAACTTTAAAGTAAAATATAAACTTTATTCATACCAATAATGCATGTAAAGAAATATAATTCTGTGTTCCAATTTAAGCTGCACATTAAGAATTTGAGATTTATTGTCTGAAGCCTTTCTGGAAAGACGACTAACCTTATAGAACACCTAGCTAAAGAAAGAGCATTCAATCTTTATAATTACGATAATATTACAACGGAGAAAACACATGAAAGTCACTGACATTAAAAATTGCCGATAATATCGCAAATCTCCCTTAATGCACCCTTCAACAGCGAGATCACCGAACACTAAAACGAATAAAGCACGCGACTAGTCGAACTCAAATCAGGAGGATTGAAAAAGAATCAAACTTCCTAAACAGAATACGAACGATTTCTTATGTGTATTGATTTAATTTACACCCATTTCGTCTATAAAACTAACTACAACGCAAGGCTTCAAGTGGCCTGCTCTCGATGTCGCCTCGATCTACAATAAACGTAAAAATTTAACTCAGTACTCACTGCAGTGAGTGACAGAGAACGCATTTTCTCGTCGACGAAAACGTGAGGTCACGGACGGACAAACGGACAGACAGTCAGACAGACAGACAGACGGACATGGCGAGCACAATAGTGCATTTTTTCCATGAATGAGAAAATGCGCTAAAAACAAATGCTTTGCATCACACGAATGCTTTATTACCTCCGAATGTGTTATTATTCGGAACATTTCCTTACCTGCTACCTCGCGGTGAGGGCTCAAGCTGTCCTCGTATATCACATGCGCTTCGATGAGATGTCACCGCGACCTGCGCACAACAACACGCGTGTCCTGGGGCATGCAGGTGCGTAGCAGGCGTTCAGGAGCGCATGCAGGTGCGCAGCAGGTGTTCAGGAGTGCAGGCAGGTATCAAGTTTACTAACGTCTTGGTTTTTAGTATTAAAGCTTTTTTAATTAACAAAAAGATAAACAATCCATCTTCGATTAAAAAATCAATTTCACAAAGACGGAAAATAAAAAATTAAGGAAAAAAGTCAAGTATTCAAGAAAATTAAATCTATTACCAACCTAAACTTGCATATCTTCATAAAAAATACAAAGATTGTCACAAATCTCTTCCAGACCCCAACCAGAACTTCAGCTCGAGACTGGCGGAAGTCTACGTAACTTTCCGCCAGTGATGAGCGACCTGCGCTGAGATTCGCATCGGAGTCCAAAAGACTACAAATGAGATAGCATCGCAGTTTTGTACACTCCCGCGATGGGCTCTGAGATGGTAGCAAGAATTTTCACTGTTCCCTTTACCACGTTTTACTGATTTTTACTTTCTGAGCTGTTAAACAGTTAGGTACCAATTAAACACAGTTTAGGCAAGGGGCTTAATGGATTAGTTTCCAGTGCTCCTATAAGAATAAATAAAAAAGAAAGAAAAGATATGGTAGCAGCATTATATTTCTGTCTGGTCAGTTTATTTGACCACTGTAATGCTGATTGAACGACAAAATAAACTGTTACAATACGCTTGAATTGTGGTCACCTATTTGCCAGATTCTTCACCCTCATAACACTCTTCGTCGTAGCGACTGATTTCTTGTGAAAAAATATACTTCAATCAGTATTTACAGAACGTTATAAAAACGTTATGGCAGGATTCGTTTTGCCAAATGAACCTAAAAAACTGGAAACATCATTTCAAATCGTTCCCATCAGTTGGATAAATGCATTTAATACCTCCAGGTGACTTAAAATAAGAACAGAAAACTAAGGTTTGCGGGAACTAACGACCGCCACCGGACAAGAGGCCGCAAGATTAGCTCCATTAGATTCTGGCCGCGGCCCCGGCCGTGCCACACGTCACTTGTGGCCGTTTGTGGCGTGCAACATTCACGCCCCTGCGGCCACGATTCCAAATATAATGCACATTATGCCCTGGAGTGAGTCATCGTGACCCAGTTTGACCAGGTAAAAGAGAGTATCAGTGATACGTCCACTTTCTATTCGCGTTATGAGTAAGAAAGTGTGTCACTATTTAGACAATATGACTCATCATTTTTCTGCAGCCACGTTCCATAGTCCGATCTAAGATTTTCTTTTAAATTTCACTGGATAAACAATTAAGGTCAGGTATCACGTTAAAGTTGACTAATATTAAAAATGAAAAGGGTTAAACAACTCCTAATAAAAGTAATTGCGAGTCCTCGACAGAGAAACCAATTATTCTTGAAACCAATTATGAGAAAAGATTTTACAAGCATCTGTTATTGTAGAGTCGATTTTAATATTACTTGGAGCCAATTTGAATCTGTACAATATAATCAATACAATAAACAACATATTTTTTTGCGTTCTCAGATCTAGGAAATTCACAGTGCTTATCAAAAGGACAATCATAATGGAATGAGATTCTAATTTTATTAACCAATGTTCTAGAATCACTTATGCATATTCATCATCTTTGCAGCCATATTCGATCGAAGTCATCTTCTCTTGCTTATCTATTCCCGAGATTCAAGGGAAGATAAATGCGCCAAGTTCCATCGATAGCTCAAAAGACTTGGTCGTCGATAGATGTTTGTGAGGCTGAAAAGACCAATAAAAGTTTTCTCTCGTCAGATTCTCAGGCAAGTATTGGCACGCTCGGTGCTTGGAAAACTGATGGGATGCCCCATTAATATATGTGTTTTTCCCCTATGAACGCGTAAATTTCAGAGACATATATTAATATAAGAGAGCATTAGTTAATCACAGTAATGCTCATGGCAAAGCTCTCTGAGATCGCAGTAATCGATGAAACGTTTAAATTAACTAATTGGCTAACTACATTCTAATACTAGTGTACTAATTAACCAACTACGAAAACAGCTAGAGTCTAGTTGGTGATTAATCGCATGCTCTAGTGGTTTATACTTTAAAACTTTAATATCAAATAATGGTTTCAATACTTATGCGTGATGAGGTCATTATGCGCCTGTGCGCCGCAGCTGCAGTGCGCGGACACAGCGGCGTGCGCAGCACAGCGTGCGTGATGAGGTCATTATGACCCGCAGATTCACGCAGCAAATATCAGACATTTTGAAGATTATTTTGATTTAAAAATAAATTTTCACTACTTACATTAACTTTAACCATTTTTGGTTACATTTTAAATTAAATGTTTTACCGTGTCTTTTCATATTATAAGTTTAAATTTACAATGGCAAGCATGGAATTTGAAGGAACTATCAACTGTATATCGATATATATTTAAATGTAACTTCAAATAATAACAGCAATACCGTCACGCACAGCAATAACGTCGCGTACAGCAATAATCACAAAATTAAGATCACCGCAACGATCACACTGCACGGGCAGCAATCAATAAATAACAGTGCCGCAAGGCAAGCATTACAATAACAGCACAGCATGTATAAACACTACCACAAAAACATCATCACATCAACAGCAGTGCAGGTAAATACACTACCACAAATGCAGCAGCACAATAACAGCACTGCAATGAAAGGATCACAATAAAAGCACTGCAGGATATAAGCGCAGAAATAAGAGCAGCTGGTTAGCAGGGCAGAAGCGCGGGAGAGGCCACGACAAGTGAGGACATTTGCGTGAGGCGCAGTGGCCGCGATGAGGCTCTCTTTCTCGGCCTGGTTTTAGGCAAATCAACTTGCGTCCTCAGGGACGTGGCAGCTTGCCTCATCTTCTGGTATTCTCTGCACCTCTGCAGGTAAAACAGCGGCACCAGACTCGACCTCTCAGCCAACACTCACATGAATGAATGGCTCATATTGTCTAAATAGTGGCACACTTTCTGCATTGGCATGTCCTTTTTGACGGGCGCAACTAGGTCCGGATGACTCATACAAGAGTAGAGAAGTGCATCGCATTTCGTAGAGCCAAATAATCGAGTGCTTAGTCATTTTTATCCGTTCTTATCCATTCTCGTGTTTATTTATTTTTCACTTACTCTAAAACTTGAGTGTAACGTGCCCTCATAGTTATTTGGACCAGACGCCACGATAACTGCTTCTTATAATAATAATAATTGATATAATTACTAATTGGACAACGCCTCTCAATTCCTCTGAATGTTAAGCTTTTTGGCTTCATTGCCTTGCCGCTGAAGCTTGCACCGGAATCTCGGCGGCGCGCTCTCTACCATAAAAAAGTACAAAAAAGACGATGTACAAAATAGACGATGCTTTGCAATCCTAAAATTACATGGAATTACGTGAATGCTCCATGGAAACTCATTATTGCGGATGTGTGTCGCCGTTTCTGAATTTCAAATGGATAATACTGAGTCTTTAAATTATCGTTCCATGTTCCGAAAATTCAACGTTCAACGGTTAGTCTGAATTGGAAGCACGGCTACTGAGTTGCATGCCTGATACATGAAAATAAGTACGACGAGCTTCTTCATCAACGTAATCGTTTTTTAAGGAAGGTTAAAGATTTTTCAAATAGATTAATAATTTTTGCATGAAAATCAACGCAGACGCTCTGCAGTGGCCGTCGAAAGTCAGTCAGCAAAAGCCTTTTTTGGTTCATTAAAGACTCACGATTTCCCCCTCAGCAGGCCAGTCTCCCTGCTTCTTCAATCCTTCGTGGCCAAGACAATTGTCGGTTCCCAATACCTCTTCTCGACGTCTCGTAGGAATAGCATTGCGAGACTACCTAAGTTGAGGCACCCCAGGACTGACGTCAAGGGCGATCACTTAATTAGATTTGGTTCTCAGGAATCTGCAGACCCGGATGTCCATTATGAGACCTGAAAGAAATGGAGACCAAGAAATCAAGTTAGCGATTACACTCTTATGTCAAATTTATTCTATTCTGAGTTCATATGCAAGGCTTAGTTGTTCATGAGTGCCAGGGCGAAAAATTGGAATTCGACAAAAAATGAGAAAATTTTCCCAACATGGATTTAGTGCGAAAAAAATCCGGCATAATTTTATTGATGCATGAACTAACCTCATATTATACTTCTTTTATGAACAAAAAATAAAACTTTTGTGAACTTGAGTCAGAAGCAGGTAGAACGTTGAAGATTTATTTTCTGTGAGATTTTATTAAATAACTAAACGCATTTGAGTGTCGTGTGAACCGTTTAGTTCGATAATACCAGTTAGACATGTAAAGCATCGTTGTTTAGCCGCGCCACGTCCAGGTGTAATTTGACTGAGCTTGATCTCTTAAATACAGAGTTACCTAGAACTATCGGAGAGCTTGATCTAGACACAGAGTTACCTAGAAGTCTCGAAGAGCTTGATAATCTAGACACAGTTACCTAGATGTCTTGTAGAGCTTGATCTTCAAGAACAGAGTTACCTGGAAGTCACGTGGAGCTTAATCTTCTAGACACATAGTTACCTATAGGAGTCTCATAGAGCTTAATCTTCTAGAGTCTAGACATTTAGTTACCTAGGAGTCTTGTAGAGCTTAATCTTCTAGACACATAGTTACCTAGGAGTCTCGTAGAGCTTAATCTTCTAGACACTTAGTTACCTAGGAGTCTCGTAGAGCTGATTTAGATACATAGTTACTTAGAAGCCTTACAGAGATTGGTCTTCTATACACGGAGTTGCCTAAACGTCACGTGGAGCTTGGTCTTCTAGACCCAAAGTTACCTAGACGTCACATGAAGCTTGGTCTCCTAGATACAAAGCTACCTAGAAGTATTGTGGTGTTATATCGCCTAGACACAGGATTTCCTAGAAAGCTTAGAATACTCTATTTCCTATGTACAGAATTACCCAGGTGTCTAGTTGAACTTGACCTCCTAAACACAAGACGCTGCTGCGTGCTTTATATACTCGATGCAGATTTTAGGCTGCCCGAAGTTCCGGGGAATAAGTTGCCGCGTATGTTTTGGGCTCAAGTTTATGCAGTTTCTAAATTCAGGTCAACTTTGGGCTAGGAGCGATGACTTGCAGCTTTGAAACTGCTGCGACTTCCATCTTCTGCGAACACAGCAACAGGAAATAAACTACTGTGATGCTCGGCCATTCAGAATATTTATAGTCGTCGAATATTTGTTGCTATTCGTAATTCAGAGTACGGCCATGACATTGAGCTGGTTGAATTTATCCGTGATGCCAAAAATTTAGAAGACATTTTCATTTAAATAATCAGTTCTTTGTTTTCTCTTATCGTCAAGTGTTTTACTTGCTTGGTTTAGTTATTGAATAATATTTAAACTGATAAGTTTAGAATATAACGCGCGATCAAGAAATCTATTCTATTTTCCCTGAGGAGATATCGTATAGGCAGCGTCAGCAGCAATGCGTTAAATTTTTTCAACAAACAATTAATCGAAAAAAATAAGAACATTAACAACTATAGTCATAATGTTTGCCTGGTGAGAATTTTCATAGGTTTTCCGATTGTATTTTCCACACATACCCTCCGTTGTTTGTTTAAAAAGTCCAAGATAAGCGCCATATTTAGCATATATCCAGTTAAGGCTCCAAGGCACAAATCCTCTCGGGTGACACGACAATTTCCAGGGAGTGGTGGGAAGCTCACCAGCAGTTGTGACAGCCGTCGAGGTTAGGCGCACCAAAACAATTAGAGATCCCCGACTGAGTGGGAAGAGTCGGTGCTGCTTTGGTGCACAGGATGTAAAAGATTCAAGTTGGAATGAGGGGATACTAAGCAAATGAGTGGTTTGTGGTATCCAGCCCTTATGTTGCCATGAAACCCATTGCACACATCACATTTTTGAGGCATTTGTGTTAATCATTTATTTGTGACAATTCTCGTTCGACATTGCATTGCTCATGATATAACGCTGGTGTATAATTCCATTTAAATTGTATAGATTGAGTTCATGTATTCTCACTCTTACTCCTAGCGTTTGAATACCAAAAGCATGTTCACACAAAATTAATATAACAACTGTCCACAGTGCAGCACCGACTAGTGAGTGGTGACCATGAGTCCATGACCATGAATGACGTCGCGATGCCACTCATGCACGAGTTAACACCTACCTACCTAGTTCACTTCAAGCCCGACTCGTATCAAGTATTAGCACGCTTAGGGAGGGGAAGCATTTAGTGATTTACACTTGACAAGAAATTGAGAGCTACGATTTCACATTCACTGAAGTGCACTATGTATTGTTATATCAATATATGTATACTGCCATAATGGCAACGGCCGCCAACGGCTTTACAGTATATCTGGTTTATATTAGATATTACCATATGTAGTATTATAAAGGAATTCGATGGCTGATAAAATTTCAAGTTTAACGAGAATATTTAATGTTATTGACAAGAGATGAACTAATTTGATGGCTTGAGAATTTAAGTTCGATCGTTTCATCTCCATAGTGTCTTCATATCTATCTGTATATAAACAATTACAATGCTAATTGACCATCAAAATCAATAATTAGGGTTTATTTTAGTTAAGGAGTACAAATTTCTTACTGCTCAATAATATCAACTCTCACAGAGAATTCCTCGCCTGTAATCAACTAATCGCAAAACCTAATAAATCTTGTGGCTTCTAACCATAAGACGTTTACATTACGAGAAACGCGTGCCCACTGAGTCTGCCGTAAAGTAAAGTGATCATTACAATAATTCGTTGGTATTTTTAATATAATTGAAAGCGTTGAAGGACGTACTAGAAACCTATGGATTGCAATACACAAATTAGTGTAATGATTAGGGCCCGGTGGCTGCCGTCGAGGAGGCGAGTGTGCAGCATCCCATTACGCTCGTAGTTTTTTTTCGTTATAATTGTGATTAATTTTTATGATTTCGATATAATTGGATGATGCAGGCCTTTAGCTCACTAGATTTCGACAAATGTAAACAAAGAAAGAGGAGGAAAAACAGTGCCATCATTAGGGGGAGAATTTTTCTTTTGTTTCATAAATAAAAAGACATAAATCAAATGAATACCAAATATTTCAAGAATTCGCGTCACTTTTCAATCCTAAGTATCCTCAAATTTGAAAACTAGATTGAATAGCAGATTTTTTAAGAATGCACATTATTCTTCGAATTTCAAAATTGTATAGATGAGCGCGATTGATCCAAGACCCGCGCCACATTAGCCGGATATTTGAAACAAGAACCAACACCAGGGACGGCTATCAACTAAAAAAAACTGTGGTGCAACTCATCCATGCGACAGCATTTCTTCCCGCTTCGAATCACCGACAGGTGGAACAGCCTCCCCGATTACATCGTTGGCGCTCCGAGTATGAACGCGTTCAGGAACAGACTAGATAAAGGTTTGGAGAAATATATCTTCATACGTGAAACGCATAGCACCATATCGAACCCGGTGGAAGTTTAGTAGCTATTTCAAACTATTGTCAGTTTGGAAAATATCAGGTCAAAGGATATGTTTTTAGATCTTCTGTTAACAACTGGCCTGTTCTTCAGCGTCGCCATAACTGTGATATGATATGATACTAGAGTGCAAGCTGCACTATGCATGCATATTGCATAAACGGGTAAGACCAAATTTCACTTTCAGGGGAAGTAAATACATCTTCATTTTTATTATAAACTGTTATTTCCTGCGTCTGCGTATAACCACAACTTTGAACTTAATAGTAAAAGAAATTTATAATACAATGACAATGCCAATTCCCCAACACTAATCGCCTCGGGTAAACACGCAGTATCTGTATATACCCTTTTGTAATCTTGAATTTATACTGGTTGGAGTTTCTTCCTACCAACATTTATAACCGATTTTTTTCATAAGGTAAGTTTAATCACATTATTATTTCTAAAACTTTCATTTTCCCTCGTTTTTCCGATAGCACAAATTCCAAATGAGTACCCTACATATAATATGGAAAAGTTTCCCGATGGCTCAAATTAAAAATGAATACCGTACTTATAATATGAAAAAGAATGCGAGCTAAAAGTGAAAAAGCAATATTTCGAAGACACGTGCATACAACGCTATTATTTATTAGTTAGCGAACAGTCTACACAAATAGGTTCGAAGTGTTGCTTACAAACAGCTTTGTGGCACATCTTGCACGCAGTCGTAACTCGGCTCATCGCTGCTTGCTTCTTCTTTCTTTCCTCAGCTACCATGATGCGACATTTCTCCTCGACGCATTTGAAACATCGCTTCCTTGTAACCGGTGTAGTCACGTTCGTAGCGGGAGAGTCGGAGAAGGTTGCGTCGGTAGCAGCGATGGAGTTTCCAGGCTCTACTCCTCTGCTGAGCGATGCTGCTGTTAATGCTTCTGTCTCTGACAGTTCTGAAGTATGGCTTTCGCTGTGAACACTCAAGTATGCTGCAATTTTTTGTGTTATTGAGGTGAGGTAATTTTTGTTTTGTTTGCTGATATGATCATGGACGAGATCAGTTGCCAATTGGAATAAAAATTTGAATGAGTTGGTGCTATTAGGGCTTTTGTGTTCATTCCGTTCCCACAAAACCTGGGCATTAGCTCGAGCTGTGTCGAGCATGTATGAAAGCACTGATAAGGTCCATCGTTTGGGTTTAGTGTTTGTTGAGTAGGATCTAATTCTTGTACCTACAATTTCTACATCTTTTTTCCTATCCTGATCATCGGCTGTAGCTGATTCCAGGCGGCAAGGCGTAGATGGAAGCTGCTCACCTTGATCGTTCCATGCTTTTACGCTAGCAACCTGCGAGTGGAATGAGGGTTTCTTGTTGGTTTTCAAAGTGATCAAGTTGTAGGAAAACCCTTCCCTCTTCTGAAGAAATGTCGTTTTATTATTTTTGTGGTTGGGCAACGTGGTTTTAAGAACATTGATTTTCTTATTTAGAAGCCATTCACAAAGTTCCACATTAGGGTTCAGCCCGTAAATAATAATATTTACACTTTCTAAATTAGAATATTTTCCCAAGTCATCAATTAATCTTTTTGCAATCGCCACAGAACCCTGGGTGTGATAGGGCGCCGGAGTTTTTTCAGGTTTACCACAAGGCACAAAAGTTTGATAAGTATATGGAAATTTCGCCGAGTTTATAGACTGAAAATGGAGGCAAGGTTGAGCAGGCTTGCTTGGAGTTTCTTGCCCGAGAACCGTACGGCATGGGTAGACGGTTTCATTTAAAGAAAGATAATCGCAGAGATCAAGCGCAGATCCGCAATTCCTGTTGAACATTTCGAAGACATCTCTCATCGCAGCAAATTTGTCAAAGGGCAGTCGATCGGCCCTGGTGTTAATGTCGTCAAAGCAGATATTATCTAGAAGAAATCCAAATCGGTTAGCAGACATGGTAGTAACAAATATTGGCGGGCCAACAACTTCGCTGAATAATAATTGGGCGTTTAGATGAGTTATACCAAGTGCTCCCCTCATGTAGCAGAGCCCAATGAAGGCTTTGATTTCTTCTGAGTCAGTATATCTTATGTAATAAAGTTCCTTCTTGTTTACAGTTTCAATTATCTTAGGTTTGATCTTTATATTTGTTGCATCGACAATAGCGGTAACCATATCATCGCTAATGAATGCATTCCAAGCCGATACGTGACTTGAAGTTGATGGAGCTTCTAGCTTCATATTTGATTCAACAGTTTTGTGAGGCAATGAGATGGGTTTCTCTGGTTGGTGTTTGGTTCTTTCGTTGATTCGTCTGCAGCATTTCTTTTTAACAGGTAATGGACCAACATTAGAAGTATTGGAATTAAATGCAGCTTTTCGTTTCCGTGTAGATATTCTGGATGATTTTGGGGGAGAAGCTTTTACTGAATGCCTTTTGCCTTCGGTAGATGGTGCATCAATGAGCAAATTTTGATGCATTATTGATGCAGCTTTTCTTTTCCGTGTAGATATTCTGGATGATTTTGGGGGAGAAGCTTTTACTGAATGCCAGCTATCTTTGGTAGAGAGTCCATCAATGAGCGAATTTTCATGCATTATTGATTCTAGTCCAGTTCCAACACACTCAGATCTATTTTTTATTAATTTGTCAGCATCAAGAGTTAGCTTTGTTAATGAGGAATCATTGTATTGCTCTGAGCATTGATGGGCGTCCTGAGTTGGAAGTTGAGGTTCCGTCTTGCAAGGCACACTAGGTAATGGAAAGGGTGCTGTCTGGCCACTGCTATCATGACTGGTAGATTCACTTAATGGAAGCTATGGGAATGAAAAAAACAACAGAATGAGGAGTCTGGATAAATTTTTCATCAAGAAAATTTTATATGTGGTCAAGTACGTATTGGTCAACATATGCTTGACTAGGTAAATACACGTTCATTGACGTTGTTACAGATATGATCTTTACATAGTAATTTTATTCAACTTCTAAGCCTGAGCAACATTTCAGGACAATGAAGTGACATGCATATAGGCATACGTATATGGGCAAAAAATCAAACCAAATTATCACAATGGAAAAGGAAAGTCTGTTGCCTGAACATTTTGAAACCAAATGCCTACAATTTCAGTGTTGAGTGAAAATTCATTCTCAAAGGAGGAATTGACAAATTTTTTTTAATTGAGGTTCCTCAAGATAGAACATGAATTTATTAATATTATATAATATTTGTGTATCGCATTGTATTAATATTATATAACATTTGTGTACCTCATAACCATACAAGAAGGGTTCTTCCTTCACAGATATGACTTCCATCTCATCGCTAGGCTCCTCCTTGACGTAAACAGCCGGAATTTCAAAGACTGGAGATGAAGCATCAGTCACCAATGCTGAAAAATAAAAACATAAGTAAGGAAAGGAACAACTCAGGTTATTTGAAATTACGAGTTAAATCCTGTAAGTTATTTTCAGAAAATACAATTCTGAAAGGAATGAAATGACTCCTGAAAAAATGTTTATAGCCATTGTTCAGTTGTAGTGAATGAAAGTATGAAATATTGGTTTACTGATACCAAAGAGGAGGAATTCTAGTTACATATCTCTCTCATTCTTCCACATAGCTCGTTAGAGTAAGATAAAGAGTTCTTCCAATACAGGGCTTTTGGCACAAATATTCTGCTCAAGGATGATTTCACATCCATCAGCCACAGTGCATGAGAATTTCTATATTATGAGAATAATGATAGTAAATTTGTTAATATGGAGGTAATAAACTACCGTATACATTCATTCTAGTTTCCCATGAATGTAAATTCTAATCATTTGAACATTATCCTGACAAAAGCCCAACAGCAGGTAGTGGGTGCAGATTATAGACACACCTCACCTCTGTACTTCTTACCTGAACTTGCAGATACTCCAGTGCAGTGGCCTGACTTATCACACAAGAGTGTGCAGACTCTCAGGTCAGAGAGTTTGCACATTTTAACACTGTCCTCTTGGGGGTAGCTAGCCATCACAACATTAGGAGCCTGTTGATGCCTGAAACTGAGGATAGTCTAACATTATTGACAAGATGAAATGACAATAGGAGATACACAACATTGTCCCAGTGTCCACCTAGATGAAACTTAAAAATATAAATTTGTGAAAGTGATGCTGTTGCTGGAAAGCATTATTGCCGTTTTTACAAACATACTACGTGGTATATATTTCTCCCAGTTATAGTTAAGGGTTGGTGGGTCTGTTTGCAGGAGATGGATGATCAGGGCAATCAGCATGAAATTTCCAGCTCTACACAATTCAACACCCATGTCTACTCCCAATTCAACATAACATTCAGCTTTGTACAGATTGTGAGAAAATGGCCTAACCACACTCCAAACACAAATGCTGATGGCAGGAACAATGACAAGTAGACATGATCACAGCAGTAATAAAAGAAGAAGAGATAGAAAAAGATTACAAAGAAATTGCTTGTTTGTCATGAACCCCTATTGCAAAAATGAAGCCTAAGAAAAAACAAATTATACCAAGCAATTAAGGAGATAGGTTACCATAGCTCTGATTGTGATGATTGTATGAGAGTTTCTTTACTGAAGAGGATCTTTCTGAGGAGTCAGATGGAAATGATGACATAATGGATATTGCTGGGGTGTAAGTAACAGAAGCCTATAAGAATCGCTGGAACATTCAACAAAATTAATGAATTTGGACAATTGAAAAGAACAAATAAATGACAAATTCTTCATTGTTCAAATTGATAAACCAAAAAATTTATTTTGGTAATTTTGATGTGTCTGTGCAGAATGAAAATGGATTGGTGAAATTTGGGTCCTTTTGGTTCTTAGGACGTTGTAGGGAAGCTAAATTGATGTTTAGAAATGGCAAAAACATCAAAACCATGACATTGCACAACATTTTCTATGACCTAATGGCTGCAGAAGTTGACTCTGGGAAAATGTTGGTGATTTATGAAAAGGAAATAGCTAACATCCAATGCTACTGGAGGACATTTGGTGCAAATTTTGAGCAAGTAGCAGCAATTATTGCTGCAATCAAATTTGAGCAAATGGCAGCAATCAAATTTAAGCAAATATATACACCAGTAGGAGTCATGTGGTTTGTTACAAACTTCACAGTGCCAAGTGCAATTCTTCAAAAGATATGGGAAAGAATTAAAAAATTTCTTTTGGAGTCATGCATCACATTCATCAATTCATCAGCATTTTCCAATATTTATAATTTACAAGTACAGCGGTACTTTGGTACTTGACCATAATCCGTTCTGAGGTGGTGGTCAACGTCAACCATGGTTGAACTATATAAGGTTGACCCATGAGAAGTTCTGTCTTTCAGTTCAGCTTTCTTGTTACATCACTTATGTCGAGAAACATAAACAAACCCGTCATTCTCTTGACGGATTGGTCGACTGGTTTGAACGCATTTTGGTGATTGGTTAATGCCCATGATGTCACTGAGATAAGTGACGTCACAAGCGAACAACAAACTACATCCGCAAAATGGGCTTGTGATGGGTCAACCTTATACTAGTTCAACCATGGTGGTCAACAACCAATTTATTCAAAAACCGAAACCAATTTTCCCATAGCTAATAATGGGAAGTTTTATAATCCTTTCTTACCATTAAGAAAAATACCTAAAATATCACAAGAACGTGTATCTTAACAACAATGAAGGCATAAATGTGCACAAGTAGTACATGATAAAGATGAATAAAGCAGCATAAACCATTTCATATCATTTACCAACATTTTGGAGAGTGGTTGATGGCATACAGGAATTGTTGTGGAGAGGATTGGAGGGGGTTACTGCTTGGAAGGGGAATCCCCATTCATGATGATGGTAGGTGACGCACCTTCAGGTGTTTTTTCCCTTCGCTCTCTCTTTGGTGGAGGTGAATTCCTGTTCTATGTCTAAATTTGTCAAACCATCCCTTTCTTGCCTTGAAAGTAAATGAACTAGCACTTTCACCTCCAAAAGTTCTCAATAGATCTCCATAAATTTGAAAAGCCTTTTTTCAGATGAGAGCTTCACTAATGCTGTCTCCTGCCAACATTTTTTTCCTTGATGAAGATAAGTAACTTATCCAATTTTCCATTATCTGAGGCCTTTGCTTAATAATTGCTGTCACTCCCATTGCAACATCAGCTTTCCTCAACACTTTCTCATGCTTCAAGATAGTGGAAATGGTTGACTTTGCCAGTTTGTACTGCAATGCAAGGTCAGACACTCATACACTACTTTCATATTTTACTATAATTTCCTTCTTCAGTTAAGTAATGATCTGTACTGTTTTCCTCTCTGTCTTCCTCTTATCACTGTCAATCTTTGGACCCATTATTGAGGGCTAGAGCAACACAAAAAAGTTTAAACCTGAAAAGAAATGCTCAAACAAACTACATACATCTTACTCCCCTGGTGCCTGATGGTCTGAGTCAAACTGACACTTATGAACTGGCCAAGAAGGGCCAAGGATCACATTCGGGTCTACTCGGCTGGTGCGAGTACCAAAAATCTGTTTGAGGTCCAAAAATCTGTCAATGTATTTTCTACTCAATATTTTTGTTTCAGCAACGATTTGGGCAAGTCTAGAGGCAGACAGGCAGTCAAGTACCTATCAAGGTACCACTGTACAGGCAAACAATACCTACACTGTAGTTAGAGAATTCAACAAATCAGTTGACTATGCCAAGTATATTTGAATTTGATACTATTCAAACTGAATTTAAATATGCAATTAGAAAGAGAAGGTAACTCAACGTTTTTGTGACTTGTGAACAAGGAATTGATTACATCAAATCAGACAAATATGCACCCTAAAAAAAGATTCATTGCAGCTCCATTCCCCATTTTGTTTTTCTGTGGTAAATTCATCATATACAACTTCATCCAAGTTAAATTAACTTGACGCTGGATAGTTTATAGTTACCCTGCAGCCTGCCTTAAAGTTAACCCTTTAAGTTTAGCAACTACACTTTCTGGTTGCTTGAATATTTCACATTTGAATAAAACTTGTACATTTTTAATGTAGTGACTAGTGACCATATCAAACAAATTTTTAAGCTCAAGTCTTCTCGAGTTCTTATAGAAATTCTGATAGTTAACATATTCAAATAATTTATATGAAATCATCGTAAAAAACATAGGAATTACCGAATTAAAATGGATAATTTCCAAAAATCTTAGAATTGTTTGTCAACTCCTCACTCCTGTAGGTAATTCTAATTTTATACCTAGGTACTAGTCTAGTACTACTTGCAGTAAATTCTTGCACATGAGTTGCACTGATGTTAAAAAATTAAAATGCTGTAAATTTCTTTGCTTGCCAAGTTGCCAGTCCACAAAAGTGAAAAGGCTAAACCGCTAAAGGGTTTAGGTAGGTACTTCAAACTTCAAAGTTCAAATTTCAGTGACATTCAATTATCATCCTAGCTATTTTCTACTGTCCTACATTGTGTATTTGAGGAATCAAGTTAGGTACAATTTTAACTTACCAGTACCACTACCGCACTAATACTCAAATATGTAGTACCACTCACACTCAGTACTAGTACTATCATATCAATTGCAGATGAAATATTCTACCCGACCAAAGTACAACAGATGCCATGTAGATAAGATAAACAAGAGATGAAGTCTGAAAAGAGCGTTTACTTGTCAGATCCATTCTAAAACACAAAAATGCTCAGCAAAAAAGGGAAAAACAGTACCTCGGAGCCTCAGTCCTTGAACGCAGCGGCTGCACACAAAAATTAGAACTGGTTCTAGACTCTAGTGTATGAGCTATATAATAATAATTAGGTGCCATGATAGCACACTATTTATTTAGCATGATACTCACCACAAACTCTATTTACGAAAAAGGACAATACTTGCACATTTGCATGGTTATTCCGGATCCGGAGGATCGGAGGTAATGTAATGCTTCCTTCCAAGTTCCAACATAAACATAAACTACCTAGAATGAAAGGAACTTAATAATTGCTTTAACTACTTACAAAGTACTAGTAGCAGCACATATTACACAATCACACAGTGAAATAGTATACACTGTAATGCGTAGTTTCACTGTAGAACATAGTGAAACGTACAACTGAGTTCTTTGACATTCTCAAGATGAAAACACACGAAAGTTTCAAAAAAAAAATAATTTCTAAATTGACTGAATTAAATTTCTTTCAAACCTTTGAAAATAATGCTGGACAATCTAAAAGTTATATATAATTCGATACAAAGAACTCAGTTGTAGTTTAAATATTCATAAAAATTATAAAATGTACACATTCCTTGCTGAAGAATACTAATTAGATTATTGCCATATTGCCATCCTAATGATTGATACGACGTAAAATTGTTCAATCAAATTATCAATTTAGGAATAATAAAAATCCTTCTACTCTAGTACACCTTTCGTCCGATAACACAATGTTTGTTAAATTGTAAACTGTAAATTTAACTTCAATTGTGACATATATTGCGTTTTTAAGGACAGGAGTAAGTGATGTGTACATATTACAGTCCTACAATGGTGCATTGTTTGTCTACCGGTACAACATTACAATGCCAAGATGTTACGTAAACTGCCGAGGCGTTTGCTCCCTAACGTTATTAAACTTTGCCGCTTCAAAGTCAAAACGTAACGCTAAAACGTTGGGACATAACGCTATAACGTCAGGTGTTGGGCTTCTACGTCAGGACGTAACACAGCAGGTTACTCACACAAGTAGGTCAACTACCTACCTACCTCGTCGCAAAAAAACTGTGGGACTAGTAACTAGAACTGTGAGACTAGTAACTAGAACCGCGGGACTAGTAAATAGAACTGCGGGACTAGTAAGTAGAACTGCTGGACTAGTAACTAGAACTGCGGAACTAGTAACTAGAACTTGGTGCTGTGCAGCTCCATGTCTCCGGGGGGTTGGGGTTCTTGGGGCGAAGGCGCCTGGGTGGTGGAGGAGTGAATGTCGGAGGGTGGGGGGCTTGAGGGGGGCGGGTCTTCTGCTGAGGAAAGATAAATATATTGAGACTAAATTGCGGTTTAAGATTTATGATGTCCCAATTTAGAATTGTGCCAATTGAAATAAAAATTAATTATCAGCTCTACTAATAATAACATTCAATAACGAATACAATGTACTCGCACATTGTTACTATGCAATGTAGCGTGATTTATTGGTAGATGAAACGAAATACATTGTTCAGGATTCAAAAATACAAATTTGACGAATAACGGGTCTATCCAGAATGGTTAGATTTGCAATTTTAATTTGCTAAAGCAATATGCATTGAAATAATTTCCTCATCATTTAATATTCATATACGATTAAGTGTCGTCAAGCCTAGTACTATGTACATTTAGGGTTAGGATGTTCTGAAATAATTTTCTTTTAGAATTTAACTAATGTTAATTTCTAATTGATAATAACTTCCAATAAACTTATAATTGATTCTTTTATTTTTTACCGTGATCGAGCGGTGCTACTGAGTTATCGGGCGTGAGCTGAGACGAGCGTTGCTTCAGTAACCGGACGGGCGAGCCTGGAGATAAAAATGTAATATTTAACATGTATTGAAAAATAATTTCGCTTCATTGAAGTAAATTAAATGAGTCACTACCGTACAAGAAAAAATAAGAGCATCTTTCAAATGTAACTAATGTTCAGGAAAATTCACTAATATTTTTTAATTTTAATAAAGACAAATACAATGTATTAATCATAAAGCCAAATTGGAAATTAAAAATCGCGTTCCAGTTAGCTTAATCGCAAGTTTTTTTTTTTTTTTTGTCAAAGAAAAAAATTTGTAGTCAAAGAAAAGTCCGCAAAATTATCATGAAGAAAAAGAGTCTTAGAAAATCCTTCGGCCAGCAAACATTTCCTTCCATTATTCCTCCAAATAATTTGGATCGGGTCCATCATTTCATTCATTTGTCATGCTGATGCACCGTTTTGTTGTTGTAATTTTCCATCCTAAAAGTGGCAGCTAGAGAGGGGGGCGATAGGTCAGTTTTTCAGTGCCACGACCATCGCTGGCTCGCTGACTCACCATAATCATTTAGTTTGCAAACCTTGACAAACCATGCACTCATTTAACAACAAGAGTTGAATGAGTGGCTGAGTTGGCCATGAGCTCAGCGTCCAGAATAAAAAAAAACTTGTCCTCCGTGCTGATTTTAGGGAGGCAGAGGCAAACGATCAGGAATTGCGCCTAGGAACTAGTTGCATCTTCTGGTGAGGTCTCGATGATGATTTCAAGTCCACAGCTCTGTTATTCAAAGTTGTATTCCGCACACCGCACAGTCTTTCCATCATCCTCTCTCAGCCACCCACCTCATTCTATTACAACACACCTAACTCAATTACAACCCACTTAATTCTGATACAACCCACCCAACTCTACCACAACCCACCTCACTCTATTACAACCTACCCAACTCTATTACAACCCACCTAACTTAACTACACCCCACCTAACTTAACTACGTACAACCCCATCTCACCTCCTCACTCGACCTAGATAACTCACTGAACAGTGACACAAATTACTCACTCGTTAGGATAGCGTTGACGTTGTCATAAAAACTTTGACGTTTGGCGGTGTCGCCAGGGCTGGAAAGTTTGCCAATAGTAACGTCAGCCTTTCGGCTGCCATTAGTAACGTCAGCCTTTCGGCTGCCATTAGTCACGCCTGACTTTCGGCTGCCATTTTTGAGGCCAAGCTGACGTCGGCTGACGCTATTGCGGTCCTTTAAAGGGAACGGAGAAGCTGCGGTGTTTGCTGACGAGACGAAGCCATCGTTCTGCTGCGCCGTCAGTTGTCGGAACACCTGGAGGCTTGAGACGCTATAAAACCCTTCATTTACGTGAGAAATGCAATGATTTCAACAATAGAATTTTCGTCTCTATTAAACTTGCATCGTCTGGCAGCAAATAAAAAGTGTGTTCACGAAGCAATGAAAAATACACGAACAACGGAAACATTACTTCATTTTAATTCCTCTATTTAACGTGTGCTGAACGGTTCTATTGTAAGGGGTGCTATTGTTTGATTCCATTGCACGAGGTGCTATTGTCACTATTATTAGACAGATAGAGAAACTAAATTCAAAATAAGTTTCAAATAAAAATGTAGCCAATTCTCTAACAAGACACTACGGTTACGAGGTTAACTGAATACTACCACCTAAAATACTTCATTACAAGAGATTCACGGATCTGTTATTCCTTACAATATCCCGAACACCAGCAGTGCAAGTAGCGGCCTAAGTGCAAATAGCGGCCTAAGTAGCGACCAAAGTACAAGTAGCGGCCTATAAGTGCAAGAAGCGGCCTATAAGTGCAAGTAGCGGCCGAAGTACAAGTAAAGGCCTAAATACACGTAGCGGCTGATATCTTGTTTGTAATTGGTTGATTTAGCTTGTAGGCCGTCAATTATAGGCTGAATGAGTAACGAACTGGTAAATATTCTCGCTAGTACGGCGCCTAGGACCACCGCGCCTGACCTCCTCGAATGAGGCGTTGGTGAAGGAGTAGTCGACCACCAGGCGCCGCTCCCGCGCCTCCTCCAGCGCCCTCACCACCACCGAGAGCACCACGGGCCCACCGCCCCCCAACACCAGCGTGCTACCGCAGCCCCCCTACAGGAGAATATATAGTTATACTGTGGCATATATTTAATATAGTTATACTGCAGCATCTATACATGCAATATACAGGGAAGTACTCAAGTAGTGTGAGAAAAAATCACAAGCGTTACCGGTACTTAATGTTAGTGCACAGCACCACAGCACAGCACACAAGACAGTACTAGTGCACAGCACCACAGTACACAACCCCATAGCAACACAGGACAGTAGTACACAGCACCACAAGACAGCACTAGTGCACAGCACCACAGCACACAACCCCACAGCAACACAGGACAATAGTGCACAGCACCACAGCACAACACACAAGACAGCACTAGTGCACAGCACCACAGCACACAACCCCACAGCAACACAGGACAATAGTGCACAGCACAACACACAAGACAGCACTAGTGCACAGCACCACATCACACAACCCCACAGCAACACAGGACAATAGTGCACAGCACCACAGCACCTGCAAGTGCAGGCAGGGCACAGCATCGTGCAGCAGCTGCAGCACAGCAGCCCTGACGTCGGCGTCAGCGCTGCAGCAGCGCAGCGTCAGCGTCAGCAAGCGGCCGTGCCTACGGGGGGAGGGAGAAGGAGGGTGGGGGGTTGCTATCTTTGTTTTCTTTAGTACGAATTACTATCTTTCAACTATTAAGCTCGCTATACTATCTTTATCACATTGTCCTCGATATGCTACCTTTATACCATTGTACTCGATGCACTATCTCTATATCATTGTACTCCATGTACTATCTTTATCACATTGCACCCCATGTACAATCTTTAGCACACTGCACTACATATGATTCCCATCAAATTGCGATACAAAATATAAGCAAATTCATAATAAAATTAGTCAATTATAATAGATTTGTCCGCTCATTGCGATACAAAAATATGCAAATTTATACCTAATACAAATTAATCAATCATAATAGATTTGTCCTCAAATAAGTTGGCACCTGGAGGCGACGTCGCACGTGGTGCCCGTGGCGACGGGCCGCCCGTTGCGGAGGACGAGGACGCGGTCGCAGAGGACGTCGATGTCATCGAGGCTGTGGGAGGACACGACCACCGACCGCTGGCCGCCGACCACCGCCGCCCTCATGGCCGCCAGCAGCGCCAGGCGGGAGGTCGCATCCAGGCCGCTGGTGGACAAAAAATTAACGTACCAAATGTAGTAAAAATATAAAAAGTAAAAAATGTAGTAAAAATATANGGTGGCCGAGGGTAGGGTGGGCGAGGGTAGGGTGGCCGAGGGTAGGGTGGACGAGGGTAGGGTGGCCGAGGGTAGGGTAATGTAGCATAAATATAAAAAAGTACCAAATGTAAAAAAATAGGAGGGCAGGGTGGGTGAGGGTAGAAGGGTAGGGTGTTATGGTAGAACGCATCAGAACTCGCCTCAATAAAAGTAATAATAACAGCGGTTATAAGGCCGTAGGCCTGTCACCTGTACTCATAGCATCGCAGAACATTCTCAGCTTGTTGCGGGCTCGAACACGCAACTCACTGCTCCAATTCTACACTTCTTAACCGCCCGGCCTCCTCGCCGATTCTGACCAGAATCAACTCACTGCATCAATCCTGATACTCTGAACTTTTAACAGGGGGCCACCCACATTAGATTTGGATAGGTTCTGATTGGGTGAGAACTGCTAAAAAAAATTTATGTGAATGGTGACGTAATTAAAGTTTCAACTTAATACTTACGGTACTTTAATACTTCAACTAAAAAAGGCATATCAGTGCTACGTCCTCTCTATTCGGACAACATGAACCACTATTTGGACAACATGAACCACTATTTGGACAACACGAACCACTATTTGGACAACATGAACCACTATTTGGACGACATGAACCACTATTTGGACGACATGACCCACTATTTGGACAACATGAACCACTATTTGGACGACATGACCCACTATTTGGACAACATGAACCACTATTTGCACAACACGAACCACTATTTGGACAACATGAACCACTATTTGGACAACAAGAACCACTATTTGGACAACATGAACCACTATTTGGACAACATGAACCACTATTTGACACACTTTCTGCATTAGTGACACACTTTCTGCATTAGTGACACTTTCTGCATTAGCGACACACTTTCTGCATTAGTGACACACTTTCTGCATTAGTGACACACTTTCTGCATTAGTGACACACTTTCTGCATTAGTGACACACTTTCTGCATTGATACATCATTTTTGCAGGAAAAAATTGCGTCAGGTTGACCTACTTATGGGCAAGACGTGCATCGCTAACTGGATAGTCTCTCAATTTCTCTGAATTAAATCAATAAAAGAAAGCATATTTTTGTTAACCAGATAATAGGTATGTATCAATAAATTAAATATTATTTCTTGAAGTTAGGTCTCAGGGACCCAGGCGCTTACCTGACGATGGGGGACTGCCGTCCCCGACGAGTAGCTTGAAAAGAGTGGACTTGCCAGCGCCGTTGGCACCCACCACACCCACTACCTGCACACACAGTCCACGCAAATACAGTCTACACAGGACGGCAGGGAGAAGATGAAACTCTCCCTGCGACGCAACCAGGGGATAAATTAAAATATTTTATTCTCCTAAAATATGTCTGCCATTCTGACACAAATACCGGCTGTAGAGCTATAAAGAATAATTGTAAAATCAATCACCGCACGCACGAGTACGAAACGGCAACACAGGATCGAAAGAGAGCGAGGTCAAGCTTGCACTCGGGGAGACGGGACTCGCACACATGAAACGAGAAGCTCCCGGCAATAAGCACGACCATGCCGGGGCACTCGAACATTTAAAGTTTGAGAATAGTGCGAGGTGTTTTGCATCCCCTGACGTTTATCAAAAAAATGACGTTTATCCTCCAATGCAATTTGGTTATAATAAATCGGTTAGTAAAGCAGTGAGTTTTGCCGCTAAATTCCCAGAGAGGTGAATTGAAACGTAATTTGTGTCAGCATTTGCAAGAGACGATATAAGGATTAAGTAATATATGTATATCCTGGCCTTGACAGAGCACCAGCCCTGCAAAGACTAACCTCTGCAAAAGCCGAAACGCATCAAAAGCCTAACCACTCTACCAGCCTTACATCTAACCTAGCCTTACCGCTAAACCAGCCTTACCTCTAAACCAGCGCTACCTCTAAACCAGCCCTACCTCTAAACCAGCCTTACCTCAGCACCAGCCTTACCTCTAAACCAGCCTTTCATCTGCACCAGTCCTGCCTCTAAACCAGCCCTATCTCATACTCAGCGTTACCTCTGCACCAGCCTTACCTCTAAACCTGCCTTTCATCTGCACCAGTCCTGCCTCTAAACCAGCCCTATCTCATACTCAGCGTTACCTCTGCACCAGCCTTACCTCTAAACCTGCCTTGCCTCTAACCTAGCCTAACCTCTTAACCGGCCCTACCTCTGCACCAGCCTTACCTCGCCCTTAGTGACCGCCAGGTTAAGGTCCTCCAGAGCCAGCCGGTCAGCCATGCGGCTGGCGTGCTGCTGGCTGAGACCCACTACCCGTAAAGCCAAATCCTCGTCACCAGCTTCCGCTCTGTAAAACAAGAGTTGCTACTGGCTTGGGTGGGCCTTTTTATACATATTAAACGACCACATTACCTTAAATAAATCACTCTAAATACAAAATAATCAGAAAGTTCCTTTAGTGTAACCAGCTTGTAATACACCAGCTACTATACTATATACTATATACCAGCTTGTAACACACCTTTTCCTCTCGCGTTCAACTCCTGCATCTTCTGGATCGGTGTCGGTGTCTGATTGATCGGTTAAGTCTTCACTTGGCAACATCGGGCAACCGTTGCTAGCGTCTGGTTGAACCTTATTGGTTGAACGCCGGCAAATCACATGCGTCCATCGCCTGAAACTAAAATTGAGAATCACGAATGATGACGTTGTGCCAAATTTGAGCTAACGTGAAACTTGTAAACCTCATGAAAAACATGAGGTTTACGTTGTATGTGGTAATATACGTATGCACGCCAAGATACCAGGACCGTACAATAGTTTAGAGTTCGTAACTCCGACAGCCAATTATCAACTGTTTTTCAAGCTTAACCCTCAAATTACAGACGAGAAATTGGCCACTACGTTTACTTGGGCCGCTACGTGTACTTGGGCCGCTACGTGTAATTTTGCCGCTACGTACGTGTACTTAGGCCGCCATGTGTGCTTAGGCCGGCATATGTACTTAGGCTGTTGTGTGTACTTGGGCCGCTACGTGTACTTGGGCCGCTACGTGTACTTGGGCCGCTACGTGTACTTGGGCCGCTACGTGTACTTGGGCCGCTACGTGTACTTGGGNGGCGCCACGTACCCTGGTGTGGGCGCCACGTACCCTGGTGTGGGCGCCACGTACCCTGGTGTGGGCGCCACGTACCCTGGTGTGGGCGCCACGTACCCTGGTGTGGGCGCCACGTACCCTGGTGTGGGCGCCACGTACCCTGGTGTGGGCGCCACGTACCCTGGTGTGGGCGCCACGTACCCTGGTGTGGGCGCCACGTACCCTGGTGTGGGCGCCACGTACCCTGGTGTGGGCGCCACGTACCCTGGTGTGGGCGCCACGTACCCTGGTGTGGGCGCCACGTACCCTGGTGTGGGCGCCACGTACCCTGGTGTGGGCGCCACGTACCCTGGTGTGGGCGCCACGTACCCTGGTGTGGGCGCCACGTACCCTGGTGTGGGCGCCACGTACCCTGGTGTGGGCGCCACGTACCCTGGTGTGGGCGAGGGCGAGGTCGGTGAGGGCGGCGCAGAAGGCGTAGGGCGGCAGGGCGAGGCAGGTCCGCTGCAGCAGCTCCCCCAGCGACCGCAGCGCCTGGCGAGGGGATTAGCTCAGGGGACTGGTGGGGAGGGAAGGGACTGGTGGGGAGGAATGGGACTGGTGGGGAGGAATGGGACTGGTGGGGAGGAATGGGACTGGTGGGGAGGAATGGGACTGGTGGGGAGGAATGAGACTGGTGTGGAGGAATGGGACTGTTGGGGAGGGGACTGTTGGGGAGGAATGGGACTGGTGGGGAGGAATGAGACTGGTGGGGAGGAATGAGACTGGTGGGGAGGAATGGGACTGTTGGGGAGGGGACTGGTGGGGAGGAATGGGACTGGTGGGGAGGAATGAGACTGGTGGGGAGGAATGAGACGGTGATAGGCTGCTGAGGAGACTGCTGGGGAGGAAGGGGACTGGTGGGGAGTGATTGGACTGTGATTGGCAGGTGAGGGGACTGTTGGGGAGAGAGGGGACTGGTGGGGAGGAAGGAGACTGTTGGAGAAGAATGAGACTGGTATAGGGCAAGGGGACTGGTGCAGGTAGGGGACTGACAGAAGGAAGGCTGGCAAAGAGGTTCACCATTTGACGCTAACTCAGTTTAGCGGAATTGCGAGTGCAGTATAACATTCAAAACTCATCATGCATTTCGTTATGCAGCAAAAGCCTAAAATTATAAATCCAAGGAAAGGATAAAAAAGTGTTTTTATCTAGAAGTAAAATATTGAACGCTTTAAAACCAATTACGTTACTGCGACAAATACACCCTGTTCAAGTGTAATACATGCGTGAACGCGGGTAAAGCGTGGTAGTGAAGTATTAAAATCACGTGATTGCTTAAACCGCAAGTTTATCGAGAATTAAAAAGCAAAACAAACAGCCAAAAAATACAGAATTTTTCAAGAATGAAAACGTTTCGGAGTCTAGCTCAATCGTCAGTTGAAAAGTTCAATATCTTATCAATTTAAATAAAATAATAATAAAATAAATAAAATACGGTAATAATAAATAAAAATTCAATAAAACAAGCAGAATCAATTAAAGAACTAAAATTCACATAGAAGATAAAATCCTATATTGACAATGAATTTTGTTTTTTCTTTTTTTTTCAATTCAGGATTTTATCTTCAATGTGAATTTTAGTTTTCTAATTGATTCTGCTTGTCTTATAAGTATTGAACTTTTCAACTGAGGATGGAGCTATAGACTCCGAAACGTTTTCATTCTTGAGAAAAGTGAATTTTTGGCTGTTTTCTTTGCTTTTAATTTCTTCAGGTAGTGAAGACGATGATGAAAATTAGCGAAGAATAATTAATGGATCTCAATTTATCAAAACTCTCTATAAGTAGGCCATTAGAAACCATCAAAAATAGGGTAAATAATAAAAATTAAAGTAAAATTCGAACACATTCTACTTTTCTAGATGCATTCAACGCCACCGTACAGCTCTTAAGTGCTATCTTCAGCGAAAGCAATCAATATTTGATATCTAAATTTCAAATATTTTAAAATGTCCATTAAGTTTTATTCTTCCAATTTTCGTGGAAATTCAAAACATTGTTTTGGGATGCGCAAAATTCACATCACGAGATACGAAAAAGTAAAGCATGTATTTAACTGCAAATAATTAGCTGTCAGGTAACATTTATCTATTAGTAAATTGATTAACAAATGATTACTGTTAAAGGTGAAAAAAAACATTAGGTAAGTATAGCATGTGCAGAGCATGACGCAGCTGTAGGAGACGCTGCTGGTGCGGTACTCACGAACAGGATGCCCAGAGCCTGGTAAGATGGATGCTGGCAACATAGAAACAATATAAGATTGATTATGAATTTAGAATATACGTGCAATCGCAGTTAGAAGATTTAGAAAGACACCCAATAGAACTTATGGATATAGACATTTTCACCTCTAGAACTTGTGAATTTAGACTTATACTCATTAAAATTTGTAGATTTTAGACAGATACCCATAAGAACTTGTAGATTTAGACAGATATGTACTCATAAGAACTTGTAGATTTAGACAGATAGGTACCCATCAGAACTTATAGATTTAGACAGATTTCTATTAGAACTTGTGGATTTAGACTGAATCCCATGAGAACTTATGGATAGAGATAGATTCCCACTAGAACTTGTGCATATGTGGATGTAAACAAATAAACGCGAACCTAGGCGAAAATATATAATAAATATTAGCATACTATAGACGAACGGTGACAAGGCGCAGTTTACTGTATTCTTGAATTGAAATAAAACAATGATGTTGATCATATATTAACTAATTTCATTAAGGTAATGGTACCCTTCAGAAAGATATATATTAAATAGCCACGAACGTTGCAGTCAAGTTGATGCAATAATAACCGCATACCGCTCTTACTTACAGCTCGATTTTAACGACATTATCACCGTGCAATATGCATCGTGTCATTTTTGTGCAATAAGCGTCATCGATAATAAGGCATAGTCAACATCATTGTCGATGATTTAACGCCAGACTGCTATTGTTTTTTAATCAGAAAATGTCCAGAGGGAAACACGGCAGAGAAAATATCCAGAGGGAAACACGGCAGAGAAAATATCCAGAGGGAAATACGACAGAGAAAATATCCAGAGGGAAACACGGCAGAGAAAATATCCAGAGGCAAACACGACAGAGAAAATATCCAGAGGGAAATACGGCAGAGGAAATATCCAGAGGGAAACACGGCAGAGAAAATATCCAGAGGGAAACACAGCAGAGAAAATATCCAGAGGGAAACACAGCAGAGAAAATATCCAGAGGGAAACACAGCAGAGAAAATGGCAGCATCATCACAGTTCATTAAAGAACTTATCTCGAACAAAAAGGAGAACTTTTCGTTTATTAGTGAGCTTTTTTCAAATTCAGGTCATGGCTTGACCTTTCATATTGCTGTAACCCGGATTATTTCCGGGTTACAGCCATGGGCATGCGACCGTGTGGTGGGTTACACCTCTTTCCGGGTTACAGCCATATTTACCCAGCCATGTCTTGTACTGTAAGAATTTTCGCTTATTTCTGAGAGTGCACCCAGGGATAGGCCTACCTGGACCCAGGAGTAGGCCTGGCAGGCCATGACCACGACCGAGGCGAGGAAGCCCATAGGGAAACATTAAGAAGGTGCAAGATCAAACCCAAGCAGAAAAATTTAATGGTAAAAAACAAAATATTGGATGCTTCATGGCAACCTAGAGACACTTTGCCGCTCTGTGGCAAAGTGTCTGTGGCAAAGTGTTTTCATATTAACACGCTGCCGCGGTTAATATGAAAAAAAATTCATAAGAACCGTTTATGATCGTGAAGTTTTTATCTCTTGAAAAAATAAATAGAAGGCAAGTGATTCGTGACCAAAAATTCAGACATTACACTATAGGGATAGTATACATAAATTGAATCCCCCGTGTCGACTACCTATGTCATATCCTTACGAAACTTATTTCTCGCCAGAACCATTTTCTTAGTTCATAAGTATGACTCCTAATTAAGAGAAAAATAATTTTAAACAAATTAGAAAATTGAAGATGAGCTAAGAAAATTCAGGGAAGCACAGAAAAATACGGACTCAAATAAAGAAGTAATTATAATATTGAATGGCGTTCATAACTGCTCTACTCGACCTATGCAGAGACCGAAATTCATAAATAATGTTTGAGGTGAAGCTTAAGATCAACGCAACCCCACCACCACACAATCGCGGCGAATCACCACTACGAAGAAACTAGGGTTTAACACCACACACGGAAATATTCGTGGGTAATATTGTCCAAATCGTGACACTCTCACGAACAGAAAAACAACGTGGCACTGATACGTCTTTTCGACACACCAAATTAGGTTAGGAAAATATGCTTCTCTATTTGGACAAAATTTCGCTTATTTAATAATAATAATAATTATTTAAGCAAAAGACTAGTAAATGATATTAAAAAATTAAAAATAACAAACAGGCATAGGCCTACCTGGACCCAGGAGTAGGCCTGGCAGGCCATGACGACGACCGAGGCGAGGAAGCCCACGCCCACGGCCGTGAAGAAGAAGCTGACGGTGGCTGACGTGCGGCAGCAGAAGAAACGCCCCAGCAGGTAAAACAGGGGGAGCATGGAGCACCTGGAGGAGAGGGGGAGTTAGGGGAGCATGGAGCACCTGGGGGAGATAGGGGACTGAATGCATTGAGAAGACTGAGACGATCCACGCGAATGAGAGCAGCAGCTGTATCGCTCACTCACCCAGATAAGAGCCGTGGCCACGACTCACCCGTAGAGCAGGCAGATGAGCAGGAAGGCAGGCAGGTTGTCACCACCCACGAAGTGTGGTTGCCCGAATATCAGGAGCACCACAACCAGCAGCAGCACCGTCACCACCAGCATCTGCATTTTGTATCATTCCCATTAGCACATTTTCCAATATGCAGCAAATTTCGATAGTTTGACGACCTGAAGCAGATTATAACTACTATGTTGCATCGAGCATCTGCATTGTGTATCATTCTTTTTAAGAGTATTTGCACTAGCACAAAATTTCGCTAGTTTGAAGACCTGAAGCAGATTATAACTGCTATGTTACGTCGAATTCCCTGAAGTGTGTTGGTGAACAATGACGTTCAGGCACTACCATCACAAGGCGTTTGTGATGCCAAAAATTGGATGCGGCCGAGCAAACAAGCTTAGAGGGCACTAAGCGGCACAAACTTCGTAAACGCAATGTTCATTATAATATAAACGTTATCATTCTCTGGAGGTCGAATGTTGGAAGATAGGGAAGCAAATTGCTACCAAGCATCTCAACATTCAGCATTTATGTCGAGTATCGCAACATTCACCATTGTTGCTATTATTGCTAAATCATTTTTACTAGGATTACTCATTGCTACTACATCACAATGTCGGTAAATATGATCATATTGAATAATAAGTAAAGTAATTTCAAAAGCATACCGATGGTATAGCGAAAAGGGGTTAACATTTTTCTTCAAAATTCACCGTACGCTGGGATCCTTGGCACTTATCTACTTAAATTCACATGCGAATAGGTTAATTAATGCGTCGTTTCAGCAGCAAATATATCATTTTCTCAGGGATTATATATGATTTTATCAGAGAAGATATTTTATCTAGAAAAATATCTTCTAAGAAGATATTTTAATATCTTCTAGAGAAGATATTTCAACTATATACGACTTTAGTTGCTACAAAAAGCAGTTTTCCTCGCTTAATTAAGGCAACATGCATACAATTGGCAACGAAAAGGAAATAAATGTGGCAAGAAATGGCCCCAAACATAGATGTGGCAGGTCCCATTGGCCAGGGGCCGTAATATCAAAAACAGTTTCGAGTTCTTAACTCCGTCAGCTAATTACTGATTGCTTTTCAAGCTAAACACAGAAATCAGAGATTATACAACGGCCGCTACGTGTACTTAGCGTGTATGTGCTACGTGTATGTGTACTTAGCGAGATTTGAAAATACGGTCGCCGAGGTGTAGGTATGGCATGTGAGGGAAGAGAGGGTAGATGAGGGAAAATACCAAGAGGCAGATTAGTGAGGTAAATGTAATCAGCAGACATTAGCAATGTAGTGCATTTGGTGGACACAAGTGTAGGTGACAACAAAGTACCTGCAATCAAATAAATAAGTAAGACTTTGTGAACTTTTTGCCCTAGTGATGGGTAATCCTGACCCAGTTTGGTCCAACAAGAGAGTGTCTCAGTGCTACGTCCACTCTATGCTCGTGCTGTGAGTAAGAAAGTGTGTCACAATTTGAACAATAAAATCCATTAATTTGAATGAGTGTACCATGCCGTCCCAGAGAAGGGCAGAAATCCAGTAGAGGCGCAGTGGCAGGCCGAGTGTGCAGTACAGACGCAGTGCAGACGAGGAGCTGTCGTGCACTGCACGGCCGGAGCAGTAACTGCACAGCGCACTCAGCGCCACGAGCAGCAGGAGAGACACGACCACTGCACCCACATACTCCCCACTGCACACGCCACAACTTCATGATTATCACAAAAATAAAACAATGTTAAAAAAATAACGAACAATTTTATAATAAAAATTCTAATTTGGTAGCTCCAAGAGCTCATGTTGTCGTACACATTGGAACACTCACTATGCTTTTTAGCAGCCCCAGAGCTCATGTTGTCGTACACATTGGAACACTCTCAATGCTTTTTGGCAGCCCCAGAGCTCATGTTGTCGTACACATTGGAACACTCACAATGCTTTTTGGCAGCCCCAGAGCTCATGTTGTCGTACACATTGGAACACTCACAATGCCTTTTGGCAGACCCAGAGCTCATGTTGTCGTACACATTGGAACACTCTCAATGCCTTTTGACAGCCACAGAGCTCATGTTGTCGTACACATTGGAAAACTCACAATGCCTTTTGGCAGCCCCAGAGCTCATGTTGTCGTACACATTGGAACACTCACAATGCTTTTTGGCAGCCACAGAGCTCATATTGTCGTACACATTAGAACACTCACAAGGCTACTGCAGCAATCAGTCAACCACTTCACAGAGGTAAGGCGTTGAGGTGCTTTCTGACACCACAAACCTTCATCACAATTATAAAAATCAGAAAGCTCTTGTTTTGCATATAGGACTCACAATGCTATTTTTGCAGCAGGGCTAGACTTGAAGGCTATCGGTTGGCTGGCAGCGGTGATAGAGGCCTGTGCGCTGCCGAGTAGGCGCTGCAATCTGGCGTTGTTAAGCACATTGAGAGCTGCCGGCAAGGTGTGGTAGCCCGAGTTATCGTACCACACCGTTACTACGACAGGCATATTACCAGCACCACCATCAGTGATGGTTGTGATGGTTGCGTTCAGCTCACTGACTGCAAAATTGGCATCCGTTGAAGAGCCATCTGTTGCGGTTTCAGGCGCAACGCCAGCTGTCGTATCAGAGAAGCCAGTTGTTGTTCCGAAGGTGAACCCATAGCGTCTGTACAGGACAACCCAAGACATAAAACCATGTCAGAAAGATGATGGAACTTTTGCACTAACAGCGCCTAGTGTTAATATTTTTTGCAGAAAAGCTCATGATTACAAAATTTTCCCCAACTAAATTTAATTCGGAAGATAATTATTAATAGAAACTGAACTGAACTACCCATCATCTCCCTTTACGTTGAACCATGGAATTCACATTATTCAAAGTGACAGTAATGTAAGTGATGTGGACTAAGGTGTAATTATAGGACTGAATCAAGCAAAATAAAGTAATGTTTTTAATGCGAATAAATGGAAATTATACGGAATATGAACGCAAAAATAACGATAAATGCAAAAGAACTTGCTTGAAGTTGGAAGTCTCCCTGCGGGTGGCCATTATCCAGGGAGCGAGGGGGAGGGGAGAGGGGACCTCGAAGGCACAGCGGGGGAGGGACTCGTTGATCCTCACACAGAGACAGCTGGTGCCCTCACCCTGGTGGGGGAATAAAGGAGTTACTTGGGCCCTCACCCTGGTGGGGGAATGAGGGTGTTACTTGGGCCCTCACCCTGGTGGGGGAATGAGGGTGTTACTTGGGCCCTCACCCTGGTGGGGGAATGAGGGAGTTACTTGGGCCCTCACCCTGGTGGGGGAATGAGGGAGTTACTTGGGCCCTCACCCTGGTGGGGGAATGAGGGTGTTACTTGGGCCCTCACCCTGGTGGGGGAATGAGGGTGTTACTTGGGCCCTCACCCTGGTGGGGGAATGAGGGTGTTACTTGGGCCCTCACCCTGGTGGGGGAATGAGGGTGTTACTTGGGCCCTCACCCTGGTGGGGGAATGAGGGTGTTACTTGGGCCCTCACCCTGGTGGGGGAATGAGGGTGTTACTTGGGCCCTCACCCTGGTGGGGGAATGAGGGTGTTACTTGGGCCCTCACCCTGGTGGGGGAATGAGGGTGTTACTTGGGCCCTCACCCTGGTGGGGGAATGAGGGTGTTACTTGGGCCCTCACCCTGGTGGGGGAATGAGGGTGTTACTTGGGCCCTCACCCTGGTGGGGGAATGAGGGTGTTACTTGGGCCCTCACCCTGGTGGGGGAATGAGGGTGTTACTTGGGCCCTCACCCTGGTGGGGGAATGAGGGTGTTACTTGGGCCCTCACCCTGGTGGGGGAATGAGGGTGTTACTTGGGCCCTCACCCTGGTGGGGGAATGAGGGTGTTACTTGGGCCCTCACCCTGGTGGGGGAATGAGGGTGTTACTTGGGCCCTCACCCTGGTGGGGGAATGAGGGNGCAGCCTTCCCCAGCACGAGGGTGAGAGGGGAGGAGGAGAGGCGTCTACGGCCTCTCTCTGCCAGCGCTGACCGTCAACTGTGGGAGGAAGAGGAATTCAGGAGAAATAAGTGGGAAAAGGATGGGGGCGTAATCAAGCGGTGAAGAGTTAAAAAATAAATTGAAAAAAAAAAAGAAATGTGGCTCCAATCTACAAATTTATCAAAATCAAGTTGATAATGGATGATATAGAGGCTGATTGTGATAAATACTAGTCTAAGCGAGGGTCAGGGAACATCTATACTCACTGTACTCAGCGTGAGCCACGGCCCGACTGTACTCACTGTACTCAGCGTGGGCCACGGCCCGACTGTACTCACTGTACTCAGCGTGGGCCAGGGCCCGGCTGTACTCACTGTACTCAGCGTGGGCCAGGGCCCGACTGTACTCCTGAGGCCTCTCCGGTCGCAGGCTGTGTAAACTGTGTTTGTAGATCATCCCCAGCAGCCTTCCCCAGCACGAGGGTGAGAGGGGAGGAGGAGAGGCGTCTACGGCCTCTCTCTGCCAGCGCTGACCGTCAACTGTGGGAGGAAGAGGAATTCAGGAGAAATATGAGGGAAAGGATGGGGGCGTAATCAAGCGGTGAAGAGTTAAAAAATAAATTGAAAAAAAAAAAGAAATGTGGCTCCAATTTCTTGTTCCCGAATACTTCGATGCTTCCTGGAAATAAACGATAAATGTTTATCCTAATATTGACACACTTTCTGCATTAGTGACACACTTTCTGCCTTGATACATCATTTTTGCATGACAAACTTGCGTCAAGTTGACCCACACAAGAATAAGACGTGCATCGCTAACTTGACAAAGTCTCTCAATTTCTCTGAATTCAATCTATAAAAGAAAACTTATTTTTCTTAAAGGGACAATATATATATAAACAAATTAAATATTATTTCTCGAAGTAGATGCTGAGGAACCCAAACGCTCACCTGACGATGGAGGACTGCCGTCCCCGACGAGCAGCTTGAAAAGAGTGGACTTGCCGGCGCCGTTGGCACCCACCACACCCACTACCTGCACACACAGTCCACGCAACTACAGTCCACACAGGACGGCAGGGAGAGGAAGAAACTCTCCCTGTGACGTTATCAAGGGAAAAACTAAAATCTTTGCTTTTTCTAAAATATTTAGGGCAGCAGGCAGAGTGGCGAGTGAGACAGCCAATCAGAGCGCTTGAATAGTGCCGCCCTAATTAGGTGTCCATGCCATCCTAACACAAATACCGGCTGTTAAGTTAAAATGAATACTTTGTAAAATCCATATTTACGACCTTTACAATAAACAACTTGATTACATCATCATCAACAACTTGATTACTTTACATCAATATAACTTGATAATGAAAAACCGGTTCAGCTAACATGGTATTGGTGCAATACTGCAAGACATTGAAAAGACCGCAGGTGAGGAGTTCCTGCTCGGAAAAAGTAGTGAGTTTTGTCACTAAATTGCCACAGAGGTTATTTTAAACGAAATTTATGCCAGCACTCACATGAGACAATAGGGGTTAAGTAACATATATCCTGGTCTGGATAGAGCACCAGCCTTACCTCTGCAAAAGCCAAATCTCTGCAAAAAGCCTAACCTCTGAAAAAACCTAATCTCTGCATTAACCTGACCTCTACAAAAGCCTAACCTCTGAGAAAGCCTAACCTCTAAAAAAACCTAACCTCAAAGAAAGCCTAACCTCTGCACCAACCTCGCATCTAAAGCAGCCTTTCCATTAAACTATAGCCCCTACTTCTGAACCAGCCTAATCGCTGCACCAGCTTAACCTCTAAAACAGCCCTACCTCTACACCAGCCTTACCTCGCCCTTAGTGACCGCCAGGTTTAGGTCCTCCAGAGCAAGCCGGTCAGCCATGCGGCTGGCGTGCTGCTGGCTGAGACCCATCGAGGGTAGTCACCTACACGAGGGTACACCTACATGAGGGTACACCTACACGAGGGTACACCTACATGAGGGTACACCTACACGAGGGTACACCTACACGAGGGTAGTCACCTACACGAGGGTAGTCACCTACGCGAGGGTAGTCACCTACGCGAGGGTAGTCACCTACAGGAGAGTACACCTACATGAGGGTACACCTACACGAGGGTACACCTACACGACGGTAGTCACCTACACGACGGTGGTCACCTACACGACGGTGGTCACCTACACGACGGTAGTCACCTACACGAGGGTAGTAACCTATACGAGGGTACACCTACATGAGGGCCTGCGCGGTGTTTCTGACCCACGAATTTTTGAATCATTATATATTTTCAAACAGAAACCCAGTTTAAATGCTGCATTCAGTTCCTATCCTTAACAAATTGTAAATAGATAGTACTTTCTCTACATGTTATCTAATTTTTAGTTCTGTTTTCTGCGATTTTAGTGCTAAAGTCCTCAAGTTTAGGTGAATTGTTTGAATGTAAATTTTAGGCTACTAATTGTTTGTACCTGTGTTCTAGGTTTTGAACTGACGATGGAGCTGGACTCCGAAACATTTTCTCTTATAAGAAATGGTGAACTTTTTGGCTATTTTCTTTACTTTTAAATTCCTGGTAAATTTGCGAATTAAACAGCCAAGTGATTTTGATACTTACATGAGGGTAGTCTTGCCGGCGCCGTTGTGCCCCAGGAGGGCCGTGACGTGCCCCTGCTTGAGGTCGAGCGTGATGCCCTCCAGCAGCGTCCTGCCGCCCCGGCCTGCGCGCCCCTGCACCGCGTACCTCACTTGCGACAACCGCACGCACCCCTGCGGCAGTAGTGACAAACTGGAGATATTTACTTGATATTTTAATTCCATTTATTGATCTAAAATACAAGACTTTATCTGATTAAATTGTCAAATATTGACAAACGAAGAGATTTTTATTTTCCATTTATTGATCACAAGACTTTACACAAGACCACAATTGACAAGACTTTATCTGATTAAATTGTACCAATATTGACAAACAAGAGAATTTTTAGTTGATAAATATTCTCCAATTCTGGATCTACAAAAACATTTTATTTAATATCCAATTTAATGGTAATGACGATAACTAAGATTGTTTCTGGTCTACTTATAGGACTTAATAAGGAAAACCACACTTAACCCCAACATCCTCAGGTGGAGCAGGAAAAAATGGTTTAGTAATTCGGGATGATCGGGAGGGAGGGTTAGGTGGTCGCGAGGGTCGGGTGAGTTAAGTGAGTAGTCGGAAGGGTCGGGTGAGTTAGATAAGTCGGGAGGGTTGGGTGAGTTAGATAAGTCGGGAGGGTCGGGTGAGTTAGATAAGTCGGGAGGGTCGGGTGAGTTAGATAAGTCGGGAGGGTCGGGTGAGTTAGATAAGTCGGGAGGGTCGGGTGAGTTAGATAAGTCGGGAGGGTCGGGTGAGTTAGATAAGTCGGGAGGGTCGGGTGAGTTAGATAAGTCGGGAGGGTCGGGTGAGTTAGATAAGTCGGGAGGGTCGGGTGAGTTAGATAAGTCGGGAGGGTCGGGTGAGTTAGATAAGTCGGGAGGGTCGGGTGAGTTAGATAAGTCGGGAGGGTCGGGTGAGTTAGATAAGTCGGGAGGGTCGGGTGAGTTAGATAAGTCGGGAGGGTCGGGTGAGTTAGATAAGTCGGGAGGGTCGGGTGAGTTAGATAAGTCGGGAGGGTCGGGTGAGTTAGATAAGTCGGGAGGGTCGGGTGAGTTAGATAAGTCGGGAGGGTCGGGTGAGTTAGATAAGTCGGGAGGGTCGGGTGAGTTAGATAAGTCGGGAGGGTCGGGTGAGTTAGATAAGTCGGGAGGGTCGGGTGAGTTAGATAAGTCGGGAGGGTCGGGTGAGTTAGATAAGTCGGGAGGGTCGGGTGAGTTAGATAAGTCGGGAGGGTCGGGTGAGTTAGATAAGTCGGGAGGGTCGGGTGAGTNTGCTTAACCGCCCGGCCTTCTTGCCGATTCTGACCAGAAACTGGCGCACAGAGCTGGGATCGAACCCGCGCCTCTCTGCTCCAATCTTGGTACTCTGAACTGTTACCACAGGGCAACCACAATATCCTTTAACCACTGGGCCACTCTGTCCATCACCACTAGGTCACTCACTATTCCATCATATGTGTTCAACGGCTCTTTCCCTACAGTGGGAAGACAACAGCCGTTACACATTGTTTTTAACAACGTAAATCTGGGGCGCAACAAACGTACAGACATATGAGGTACAATAGACGTAATAACAATTATTATCATGACAGACGTACCGACAGTGGGAGGCACGAAGAGATTCAGGAACGTGGCCGACGTCGCCGCCATTTCGTACTGGCATAAAACGCGGAAACCGAAGCCAAACCCGGACGGCGCAAGTAGACCTGTCTCTTATACACATCTAGATGTGTATAAGAGACAGATGTAGAGGTGCAGAGGGAGGTACACCCACCAGGATGATGTAGAGGTGCAGAGGGAGGTACACCCACCAGGATGATGTAGAGGTGCAGAGGGAGGTGGGTGGAGGAGAGCGATACCATGACGAAAGGGACGTTGCCCAGCACAGTCATGGTCACTCCCACCAGCAGCGCCAGCAGAGAAGACTCCATCAGCTCCCCCAGAAAGTAACTGTTGTAGTGTTTATTATGTGAATATTATTATGGGAATAAATGGAGAACTCGCCTGCCTGTTAAATTACCCAGCACCAACCAAGAAGCCACTAAAGTACACGAATCGGCATCAGGCCGTGACCCTGTTTCTTCAGTGCCGACACTTCTATTCTATTCTATCTCTTGCATCGGCCAGAATGCCACGACGGTTCTATCAGAACTTAGCAGGACGCCCCTATAATTCACCAGGAGCCACGATGCCCCTGCACCCACCAGTAACCCACGATGCTCCTACACCCACCAGTAGCCCACGATGCTCCTACACCCACCAGTAGCCCACGATGCCCCTGCACCCACCAGTAACCCACAATGCCCCTGCACCCACCAGTAACCCACAATGCCTGCAGAGTCCTACATAGTCTACAGAGTCCTACATAGTCTGCAGAGTCCTACATAGTCTGCAGAGTCCTACGTGGTCTGCAGAGTCCTACACAGTCTGCAGACCACATTAATCTAACTACTCACTCTCTGCTACAAACTCTCCAATGTCTGCAGAGTCTTTCACAGTCTGCAGAGTCCTTCACAGTCTCCAGAGTCCTTCACAGTCTGCCGAGTCCTACATAGTCTGCAGAGCACATTAATATAACTACTCACTCTCTGCTACAAACTCTCCAAGGTCTGCAGAGTCCTTCAGTCTGCAGAGTCCTACACAGTCTGCAGAGTCCTACATAGTCTGCAGAATCCTACACAGTCTGCAAAGTCCCACATAGTCTGCAGAGTCCTACACAGTCTGCAGAGTCCTACATAGTCTGCAGAGTCCTATCCTGCACCCACCAGTAGCCCATGATGCCCCTGCACCCACCAGTAACCCACGATGCCCCTGCACCCTCCAGTGGATCAGGACGCCCTAAGAATCCACCAGCAGCCCATGATGCCCGCAGAACCCACCAGTAACCCACGATGCCCCTGCACCCACCACAGAGCCACGATGTTGAGGCCGTAGAAGAGGAGCAGGAGGAAGACCAGGACGGGGTGGGTCAGAGGGAGGAGTGGGGTGAGCACCAGCACACCCGTCATCGCCAGCACGAGCCCACAGAGCAGCAGTACCGCATGCACCCACCACGACGCCGCCGTCACCCACCACCGCACACCCACAGCCACGTCCATCTGGAGAACGATTGACACGCATACGTGTGCGAGGAATGGGTGTTTTGTTTGACATTCAGGTGGCGTATGGCAGGTGGCGCTTGGCAGGTGGCGTTTAGCAGGTGGCGTTTGGCAGGTGGCGTTTGGCAGGTAGCGTTTGGCAGGTGGCGTTTGGCAAGAGGCATTTGGCAGGTGGAGTTTGGCAAGTGGAGTTTGGCAGGTGGAGTTTGGCAGGTGGAGTTTGGCAGGTGGCGTTTGGCACTAGAAGTTTGTCAGGTGGTATTTGACAGGTGATGTAAGTCAGGTGGTGTCAGGCAGATAGTGGTTGGCAGTGTTGTGTGCAGTATGACTATTTTAGTATATCTTATTCTAATTGAACAACTTTCTTTAATAACCTGCATCCTATCGCCCCGTAACCGTCCACACTCGTATTAATCCCAAGATGCTTTCGACGTAGCTTTCTGAAAACATGCTTAAGAGTCTGTTTTAGGCTGTGCACTGTGCAGCACCTGTCTCTTATACACATCTAGATGTGTATAAGAGACAGCTGTAGGAATCTGCAGACCAAACAAAAACCTGCAGACCAACACTCAACAGCTTTCTAATTTCTGAATAAATTTCTTGGCAGGCTATCTAAAATTATGGGATAAAACTCTCTTCAGGCCTTCTGTAATTTTTGTATGAAACTCCTGAGAAAGCATCTATATTGGTTAGATGCAAGAGCTGTTAACACTTTAGTAACTTCTCAGTCACTCAGTAATTGCTAAGTGAAACGTTCGTAAGTCAGGAGTTACACGATTCAAGGCTAAACCCTTAAGCTGAAATACAATAATAGCAAACTATTTAGATGATAGATGGCATTACGAATAGTAATAGAGACATGAGAATTCTAAAAAAAAATAAGACGTACGGTAAGGTGGGGCTTTCAGCATGGCCATGGGTTGGTGTCCCTAAAGGAACTCTAGGTACTAGTTAGCCTAGGTGCCGAGGAAGATCTTGAAGTACAAGAGAATAAATTGAAAAAGTAAAAAACCAATCAGAAGCATGAGCAACGTCAACTCCCTGCGGCAGCTTAAACACTGGAACACAAGTTTGGCTTATCATCGCATGGCTCTGAGGACCAAGGGGACTGACAAACTGAACCATGTACTAAATACTATACCATGTAATAAATACTAAACTATTTACTAAATACTATACCATGTAATAAATACTAAACTATTTACTAAATACTATACCATGTAATAAATACTAAACCATTTACTAAATACTGAAAGCCCCAGAAGCTGAGCCTGCACAGCCTTACACGTCGCGGCTGTAGCAGGGATACGGCATCTGCGCGGTGGACACGACCATGTTCAGGAGGCTGTCCACCTCTGCGCTGCGGTTGACGATGGACACGTTGAACGCGGCCTCTTGACCTCCCGAGACGTCGCGACGACGACGAAATGACGAGTTCCCTAATGAGTGAGCGTCTCTGCCGTCTCCATATGAGTGAGAGTCTCTTGCGTCTCCATATGAGAAGGTGTCTCTGGAGTCTCCAAATGAGCGGAGGTCTCTGCCTTCCCCATTTGAGTGGGAGTCTCTGGAGTCTCCATATGAGTGGGGGTCTCTGCCATCCCCATATGAGCGGGGGTCTCTGACGTCTCCATATGAATTGGGGTCTCTGACATCTCCATATGAGTGTGGGTCTCTGCCGTCTCCATATTTGTCAGAGGCGTTATACGAGTCACTGCCACTCTCTGTAGCCCTCCCCTTCCTAGATGTTACCGCCTCTTTAGCTAGCGGGGAAGAACGGGGTGCAGTCGGAGTCTGCTCCCCAGTGAGCCAAGCTTCACGGACTCCCCTCATGTCTCTGCCTTCCCCATTTGAGTGGGAGTCTCTGGAGTCTCCGTATGAGAGGAGGTCTCTGGCGTCTCCGTATGAGTGGAGGTCTCTGGAGCCTCTATATGTGTGAGAGGCTTTATATAAGTCACTGCCACTCCCAGCAGCTCTCACCTTCCTAGATGTTACCGCCTCTTTAGTTAGCGGGGAAGAACGGGGTGCAGTCGGAATCTGCTCCCCAGTGAGAAAAGCTTCACGGACTCCCCTCAACTGGGTGAGGACGTCCATCCAGGCCTCCAACTGCCTGTCGTCTTCAAAAGGATCCTTCACAATATGGCTGTTCATCCTGGAAATCGTGTCGTCGAAAATTGTCTCTACGTCTTCCACGGCAGATTGATCGAAATGCAGACCCACTGCAGCGCTTGCAGACCGGGTGGTGGTTGAAGAGGTCTGCTGGTAGAGGGTCTTCATGATCGCCTCGTCCAGCGCGTTCTGTAGGATAACAAAGCCCTGGTGGTACAACAGCTGGTCCCCGTAGTCGGCGTAGGGTCCAGGCCTCCAGAACCTGAACAACCGCAATCACCGGTGCAAATTATTGATGAGCCTTTGCAACTATATATGATTCTTGCTCAGGGCCCATACTTTCAAGAAAAGTTAAGAGATCGTAAGCTCATCAGCCAATCATTGACGGCCTTTCAAGCAAAATCAGCGCCAATCGCAAACAAGAAAATAGAGCGTAAGTACTTCCGTTAACTTAGCGAATTTTGAAAGTATGGCCCCAGGAATGTAACTTGTCCATAAACAAAACTTGCTCTGGAGATCAAAACTATCATCTCAGAGGCGGTCTAATAAGAAAATCTTATAACAGTATTATTAAAATTTGCTTGACAAAGAATATTTTTCACGGGTCAACACATCAAAATTTCAGGTATGACAATTACAATACATAGAAACTGTGTGAACTTTTAAAAATCCGTATTTCCTCACAGCAACTATCATAACAATCCCGCATTTATTTAGTATTTAATAATAATATCGTATTCGGCAGTGAAATATCTGACGCACGTTGGGCCAGCCTGGCGGGACGACGGCAGCCTGGCGGCGTCACCGCGGATGACGTAGGAGACGTGCGGCGGAAGACGTGACGAGTTGTCCGCAGATCCTCCTACGCCCCCAAACACCACTCCTGCGGGGGGAGGGATGAGGAAGCAGTACATGAGCAACTTGTACACAAGCCGCAGTATCTACAGGTTATGCTAAAGTACTGGCAAGGAATGCCCCAGCAGTCATGGAAGGCTGAAGAACCTACTATAGAAGGAAGATGTCGCTGCCAAGAACACTGAAGTACCTGCAAGGACTTCCTTAGTGCATTCCTTATAGGCTGTGAATGCTCAAATTCTGCATTGAAGGGCAACAAGGAGGTCCATTGCCTATGTCAAAAAATTAACAGTACTACAGGGAGTTCCCAATACCTACCTTAAATATCACAGTACTGCCCATCAATGCTTGCCAAACTCGAAGGCAAGTCTGTATGTTCAGTACATATGTGCATGGCAGTTCCCAGTTCCTTCAAGGAAGATCCTATTACCAATTAGGAATCACCGGTTAGAAAGGATACCGGTTTCTGCTATAAAGGATGTAGCAGCAAAAGAGGCTGCAGAATTTGTAAAAAAATATAACTCAGTACTCACTGCAGTGAGTGACAGTTAGCGCATTTTCTCGTCGACGACAACGTGCATGAAGTCACGGACGGACGGACAGAGGGACGGACATGACTAGCACAATAAGGCATTTTTTCCACAAATGAAAAAATGCGCTAAAAAGACCTATAGTTCGTACCCGGAATGCCAACGTACTTTTTAGGAATGTCACGTTACCTGCCAGGAAGGCTTCATCGTTGTGTGCTCGCTGTGCCATCTCCAGCAGCTGTTGTTCGTCCTCAGCTGGCACAAAGCGGTCCAGCTCAATGCACTCAGCCAGCTGCAGCAGCGGTGAGGCCTCGTCCAGCAGCGCCTGCTCGGGCAACTACTGGTCACTTATACCTATTTGTGACGTGTAACTAGCGGTGACGTGAAACTAGTGCTCGCGTGTATCTAGTATTCACGTGTTTCTAGTGTTCACGTGTATCCAGTGTTCACGTGTATCTGGTGTTCACGTGAAACTAGTTGTAACGTGTATCTAGGGTTCAAGTGTAACTAGTGGTGGCGTATAGCACCTAACTAAAGGGGATTATATTCGTTGCACATACAACGCAACTGATATTCAGGAGAGGCGTTTACCTGAATATGAATATGGCTAATTGCATTAGTTAATCAGATCAAAATTCAAGTGCGTATAAAATCTACGAACAAAAGTAAAGACGTACAGGTTATGACATGAGTTGGAACACAAACATATACAGGGTTACAAGTAAACGAGAAGTGCGAACACTGTTGACAGTCCTGACTGTGTTCGATACGAAAAGCCTGTGTTCTCCGCGAAAAGCCTGTGTTCTTTACGAAAAGCCTGTGTTCTCTACGAAAAGCCTGTGTTCTCTACCAAGCCTGGTGTGTTCGGAGAACCAGAGTCGTATCCAAGGTGGAGATGTCCACATTTATGCACGTAGCAGCTGACCACGTCCATGGCAGTTGACGAGAGATGAGCTAGATTAACAGGGAGATTTTACGCAAAGAAGCGATGAAATTAAATACCTTGACACACAAGCACACTCTAAAATTGACTAGAAGAAAGTTCTATCCTCAGCTAGCAATGCTAGCCAGCTGACACCAAAGGACTAATAGCAGGTGCTACGGAAAGCCAGCTAGACTAACCAGCTAGACCAGGCAGCTGATAACGGCTTCAGAAGCATGGACTATACTAATCTAACTAGACCAGCCAGCTGACAACCAGAGCATATGAAGCAGTAGGCAACACTAGGCTTGCTAGGTCTAAAAAGCATGAGTATTCACTAGCTTCTTCAAACAGCCACAGTAACGCCACCTTCAGGCGCTCCACCGCAGACGGTGGAATCGCAGCTGGCGGGCTAGATGAAGTCGTCGTGACAGGAGAAGTTGAATCTTCTGCGACAGAACCTCCGGTTGACGGTAAAGTAGTTGAGCACGTGGAGGTAGGCGAAGATGTACAACCAAGGTCCGGTGGAATGGTTGCAGAGGTGGTGGTTGAGCTCGTGGTTGTTGAGGTTGTACCACCAACGCCTGGTAGTAAGGTTGCATCTGTGTTCGGTACGTTGCTGGTGGAGGCGATACAGTTGGTAATAACTGCTGAGAGTGTCAGAAAAGTCACGAGAGTTGGAGCAGCCTTGACAGGTGAAGTCATAAGGGCCGTGACCATCAATCCTAGAACCATCGCAAGAACCGCCAGGTTAGGTAAAGTAGCTGAGGAGGAATCTGGTTCTGTGGTATTAGAATCAGCAGGTATGATGGTTGTTTTTGTGGTTGGTTCCGCCGTTGTGATTGGTTCCACCGTTGTGGTTGGTTCCACCGTTGTGGTTGGTTTCTCAGTTGTGGTTGGTTCCGCCGTTGTGGGTGGTTCCGCCGTTGTGGTTGGTTCCGCCGTTGTGGTTGGTTCCGCCGTTGTGGTTGGTTCCTCAGTTATGGTTGCTTCAGCAGTTGCGGTGGCAGCATCGGTATTCGTGACGTAGCTCGATTCTGTCGTCTATCGTTTACGAGATAATTTTATATTAATTACACAATCATGAATAGTGCACCAGTACATCCATTTTTTCGGAAATTGATCAAGAAATCAGAAAGTATATCTGCAATAATTAAGGTTGCTGCATAACGCTAGTTATCACTGAATCTCGCCATCCACATGGTCCCAGCAGAGGACGCTGAGACTGAGTGGGCAGCTGTGAAGGATCGATTAAAATTTATTGTACGAGTTTGGCAATTAATATTTTTGCGAAGCATAAAATTGTCAAATAAAAATCCGTCATGAAAACTATTGTGCTCGCGGACCATTGGAAGATTACCATTGAGTAGCACTTCTGGCACGCGCACAATAGTTTGGGTATTGCGGCCTCATAGGAATTTTTATGTCGCAAAACTTCAAAACAACTCTCGGGGAATCAAATTCAATTACCGAACTGAAATTTTACGATAAAACCATACACACAGAAAATGATAATGTAAAGAAAAGTAATAGTGAACAACCCCAACTACCCCAAGGTGGTTTTAGTAGTAACATATAGCCCCTCGACATGCGGGAATTTAGTTATAAGCATTTTCCGGTTAATGTTTTTTTTATATTAGCGTAAGGGGCCGTCGGCCATGTCGATATACTAGAAATAGTGCTAGAGTTTTCAAGACATGAAGCGTAGGTTAGAGTTTTCTAATAATGCGTTCTCGTAAAATGCAAGAATTCGAAATATATATATACGGTACTAAGCTGGAGCATTAAAGATAAATAGAGTGGGCTAGAATATAAAATATTAGAGCAGACCAGAGTTCACAATACACAAAAACTAGGATAGGGATACCAAAAATATAAAGAACAAGCGAAGATGAATAAGTAACAGGTAATATAAACAACGAACATGAAAAACATTGCACCTAACCTGCACCATCACAGCTCCACTGCCTTGCTGCCGTTGGAGAGCTTCTAGGAGCTGTAGGATCTGAGGAGCCTCCTGCGGCAGGAGTTGCAGGAGGGTGGAGGACACGAGGGGCTGGGACAGGACCCAGGTCATCTCCTGCAGCGCTGAGGACACTTCGCTGCTGAAGAAGAGCTGCGACACCAGCAGGTGGAGCAGAGAGAACACCTCGCGCTGAACTGCCCACCTCTGCAGCGTCGTGTTCATCTGTACAGTGCGAACCAGTATGTGAACCATTAGGCACCATCGCATGCATGGTGACGCGAACCAAGGCATAAATCATCATGAACCAAGCATGGACCAATATGCAAAGTATTACGTGAACCAGCAAGAACCGTCTCATGAGCCATCATGAACCAAGCATGAACTAATGCGAACCAATATGTCGTTCAGCAAGAACCGTCGCAAGAACCATGGTGAACCAAAACAGCAACGCACAAAATCCAAAGGCGCGTCATCACAACACACAACATTACGACGCTCGCAATCACACGGCACGTGTTCACGACACACGTACTTACAGCGTTCTCCATCGCACGGCACGTTAACACGACAAACGCAATCATACAACACGACACACGTCTTTACGACGTTCTCCATCACACGGCAGGTTAACACGACACACGTCTTTATGACAGACGCAATCATACGACTCGTGACCACGACACACGTCTTTATGACGCACGCAATCACACGGCAGGTGACCACGACACACGTCTTTATGACGCACGCAATCACACGGCAGGTTACCACGACACACGTCTTTATGACACGCAATCATACGACTCGTGACTAACTCTTTACGACGTACGCAATCATACGTCAGGTGACCACGACACACGTCTTTAAGACGCATGTTACAAGACTGACGTTGCTGACGATGGCGTCAGTGACGGCGTTGCGTGGCGTGTAGACGACGCGTCCAGTGAGCAGCGGCGCGACGAAGCGACGAAGGAGCGACGAGCTCACGTCGTCAGCGGGACCCAGACGCAGCCCCCGCATCAGGGCGGGGCACCAGGCGGGGGGAGGGGGTGTGGCAGCTGGGGAGATGGGGAGGGGGATACGCTATCAGTAACTGGGACATCAATGATAACAGCTGTTCCGATGGCAGCAGCTCTGATAACGACACCAACATCAGCTCTGATGACGATAACAACAGTTGTTCTGATAACGATAATAACAGCTCTGTTAACGACAACAACAACAGCACTGATAACGAGAATAAAAGCTCTGATAACGATAACAACAGCTTTGATAACGACAGCAACAACAGCTCTGATAACGATAACAACAGCTCTGATAACGATAACAATAAAAGCTCTGATAACGACACCTACAACAGGTCTGATAACGATAACAACAGTTTTGATAACGACACCAACAAAAGCTCTGATAACATAATTATATTTCCTAAAACGATGAATGTAAAAATCTGTTCTAAAATATATTTCAGAAATTAAGTAAATAGAGGAACGACAAGAAATTATAATACACAACAATACTGACAAATAACAGAAAGAAAAAATCAAAAGCAGTCAGAAGATAAACTTCAATAAACGAAGAAGGAAGCCCAGTCGATCCTTTAGTACGACCATCTTTCCCCCTCATCCTAATGCTCCTCCTCCCAAGACACTCACAAGTTGGGGAGGACTTGGCTGGCAGGTTGGCCAGAAGACGCAGCGCCTGTTGAGGAAGCCCCACGTCTTCCCCACACAGCGCAGACCCCAGCCGCTGGGTCACCGATCCTGGGGAGGATTGCTCAGTTCATATGGATCATTGCGCCAGAGGGGGAAACGATGCACATGTCGTACGTCAGACATGAACCTGTCGTACGTCAGCCATGAACGTGTCGTACGTCAGCCTTACATGTATCGTACGTCAGCTATGAGAGTGTCGTACGTCAGCCATGAACGTGTCGTACGTCAGCCGTGAACGTATCGTACGTCAGCTATGAATTTGTCGTACGTCAGTCATGAACGTGTCGTACGTCAGCTATGAATGTGTCGTACGTCAGCCATGAACGTGTCGTACGTCAGCTATGAATGTGTCGTACGTCAGCCATGAACGTGTCGTACGTCAGCCATGAACGTGTCGACGTCAGCCAAGAGTCCGACAAGATCGAGAGTCGTACGTCAGTCATGAACGTGTCGTACGTCAGCCAAGAAAGTGTCGTCCGACAAGAACGAGAGTCGTACGTCAGTCATCATCGACATTATTTGACAGATTTACTGCAAATTTCTTCCTTCCTTTCCCTTACATGTCTACTTAAGTAGCAATGCGAGTTTGAACTGATATGATCACTATGATGTTACTCGTCTGGACTAACATAATTACAACGTTGATGCATGTCTGAAATGTCGTGACGATACTCGTCTGGAATAATCCTGCCTGCACCAGCAAGGTCACCAGCAGCGGTATCTACACGCACCTGCATCGTCAGCAGCACCTGCACCATCGTCAGCTGCTCGTCGCCGACGTCGCGATGCTGACGTCATAGCCGGGTCTGTCAGCAGCGTCAAGTGGTATAGGCTTAGTACGCGTTAAAAATTCCCTGATATTATTCCCCTGTTCCCTTCCTTGCATTAATTCCCTTGATATTTCCTTTGCTCTACATTTCAATTTTTCATTCCCACAAAATCAACGTAATTGGGTTTTCCATGGAAATTTCGAGAATTTTCGAAAATTTCTGATACAAATTTCAAACATGTAGGCCAGAGCAGCAGCCCCTAATCTGTCACGGTGATATATTTACGACGTCTTAACCTCCAAGACGCCCGCCACCTGCCACGACATCCCCCACCTGCCACGACATCTCCCACCTGCCACGACACTCCCCACCTGCCACGACATCCCCCACCTGCCACGACATCCCCCACCTGCCACGACATCAGCCAGCTGCGCTGCCACCTGCTGCAGGTGGGGCAGCATGGGCAGGAGGTCGCGCCTCAGCCACAGCAGCACAGCATCGAACTCGGACGTGCTGAGAAGGTGCTCATACAGCACTGCGTCCGCAGCACCGCGCAGCAACTGCAGCACAATGATAAATTATAATCAATTATTCTGTGACATGCAGACCTTAAGTTAATATTGACGTACGTCTTGTCACGTGCAGACGTCTTGTTACCATTAACGTACGTCTTGTCATGCGTCTTGTCATTCACAGACGTCTCATTACCATTGACGTACGTCTCTTGTCACGTGCAGACGTCTTGTTACCATTAACGTACGTCTTGTCATGCGTCTTGTCATTCACAGACGTCTCATTACCATTGACGTACGTCTTGTCATGCGTCTTGTCACGTGAAGACGTCTCGTTACCATTGACGTACGTCTTGCCACCAGCAGGCGCCTTGTTACCGTTGAGGTACGGCTGGCACTTGCAGACGTCTCATTATTGCCATTGACGTACGTCTTGTCACCAGCAGACGTCTTGTTACCGTTGACGTACGTCTTGTCACTAGCAGACGTCTCTGTTACCATTGACGCACGTCTTGTAACTAGCACACGTCCTGCTACCATTGACGCGAAGTTTGCCTCGTCCATAAAATCGTTGAGCGGAGGGATATTCACAAAGACGCTTCAGACGCCCGGTCAGTTCGCACTCATCCATCATGGTTGATAACCTGGTAATTCTTTAATGAAGCTGGTGCTGAATTCCCACTCAAACTTCACTGTGATCTTTTAGCGGTTCACCATGACGTTCAAGGAGCTGTGGTGACAATCGTCCATCATGGATCACTAGGTAATTTTTTTCACCTTGACACTCGATCAGACGCTGAGTTAGCGGAAAACTTCATTGAGAAATCTGACTTCAGGTATATGGGTACGCACACAGTGAAAGCAGGTTTGCCGCGCGCGGGCAACCTGCTCCAACCTGCCACAAGAATGAACATAGGATAATAATGTATAAGTGTTCACAGTGAAAACCTGTACGAATAGGCTTCTGCCGACAACCTGCATATACCTATTTACCGGAATGTACTGCACATTCTTATCTGCTCAACCTGCTTGGCATATGGTCATTTTTTAAGTAGTTGTACCTTTAAACCCTCCATTTCGAAAAATTGACACGAACAAAAAAGTCTTATAATTCTGTTTTACATAGGTGTACCAAGTCTCAAAGTGATCTGTCCGTAAATAAAAAAGTTTTTTCACCACATAGACGTTCCTCTCAAAGGTTAGCATTTTTGCCTGAAGAACGGCAGTAATCATAAACCCTTTCAATTTCAGCTGTTTTCCTGCTTCCTCTGTGAACACCCTCTCGCGCTTGTTTCAGGCGCCAGCCTCAGCAGGTAACCAGCACGCTGGGAACCTGCTTTCACTGTGTACGTACCCTAAGTGTATATCAAGGTCATGATAACTGTATACTGGAATTGTGATGAGTGCACTACAATAGTGTATATGCGGCTAATCATATTAGAGTATCCTCTTATTGTCTCTATGAATGTTCATACTATAATTCAGGCAGCGATGAATAGGATTTGGAAGCCTGTAATCGATTCAATCCACCTGTAAAGGCTACCATTAGGGTACGCACAAAGTGAAAGCAGGTTGCCAGCGTGCTGGTTACCTGCTCAGGCTGGCGCCTGAAACCATAGAATATATACAGAAGCCTATTCGTACAGGTTTTCACTGTGAACTAAGAAGTTTGTTGGATGTGTTAGCTTGCGTTTCAACATGCTTAGAAAATTTCAGCTCCTTGTCGACATAAACTTCGAGATCTTTTTCCACACTAGGCTTTTCAATCATTCATACTATAATTCAGGCCACAATGGATAGGATTTGGAAGCCTGTAATCGATTCGATCCACCTATAAAGGCTACCATATAACTCTGTCTAATTTCTAGTTGCTTGTCATTAGTGCATGGTTTGACGATGAACTCGTTCGTACCACAAATTAATGATTTTGAATATTGGTGTATATCTGTTCCACAGCAGGTGACATCAACTGGTTCTTGCCTTATTCATTTTGGGTTGATTGGAAGCATTTTTTGCAGATACATTATTGGTGAGTTTTCTACTTTGATCGCATGCTCACTCTACTCACTAAGTTTTTCCAACGAGCATATAAAATCAGTAGCGTTGGTATTTAACTCCTTTCTCTACCCCCATACTTGAAAGGGGAGAATTCTTTCCAACTCTTTTTGCAAGATTCGACCACATCGGGGAAACTGGAACGGTTCAAAGAGTCTAATTACTTACGCTCTATTTTCTTGTCTATGATAGGTGGATTTTGCTTGAAAGGTCGTCAATGATTGGCTGATGAACTCACGATCTCCTAAGTTTTTTTTTTAAAGTATAGGCCTAGGCTGTCGTAGCTGCCTGACTTAGGTCATAAATTAGAAACTAAAGGGGACACAAAACGACTGACTTGACATTTTCTAGAGTCCTTGACGGCGCTTATGGCATGAGATAGCCAGCATCAAAATTTTGTTGTCTCCCCTAGGCCGCAGACGCTGATTTAACACTGAGCTGAGATCAAGACCTGCACTTGTGTAATATCGATGAAAGAACCTATGATTTCTCCAAAGTACTAGCCTATAGCCTATTTAACATGGGTAAATAGTCAACAGCTGGTAAGTTCGACGGAAAATGTGGTGCTAGAGAAACTACTTTGCCAAACAGGAGATGAAACAGATTGTGAATCCACTCAGATACTTAAATCAGTATATCTTTGTTTTAGTTATTGGATATATTGTACGAATAGTGACACTTTCTGCACGTAGCAGTAACACGCTTTTTTGGGGTGTAATAAACAGTGTCAGTTTGACCCACACAAGAGCAAGAAGTGCATTGCAATTTGTACAACAACCTTTTATTTTTCTGAATGTATTTATCGAGATACGTACCATTCACAAGCCCTGACACATTCATGCAAGTGAGTACTGAGTCGTTCAGTGTAGTAGGTATACATTTTAGTATGTGGTATGTGTAGTTCATTGCAGTCTGTAGTCTCACATTATTTGCATAGTGCGTTATTTATAGGATGCAGATTTCAATATAGTGTGTAAACTCAACACTGTCTGCAGAGTCCTTTGACTCAGCAGCAGCGCCTGCAGCCCCAGGAATGACACGACCGTCACCAGCAGGTTCAGCGCCGGCGACTCGTTCACAGACTGTAGGAATCTGCAAAGAAAATAAATTTCAATTTATAATGCATTTTATCAATACGAAACTAATTCTTAATCGATTCTTTAGAGTCGATAGCTCTGAGACCAAACACTCAACAGCATCTTTCTAATTTCTGAATAAATCTCTTGGCAGTCTAGCTAAAATTATGAGATAAATTTCTCTTCGGTCCTTCAGTAGTTTTCAAATGAAAGTCCTGAGAAAGCATCTACTGTATATTGGCTAGATGCAACAACTGTTAACACTTCAGTAAATTCTCAGTAACTCAGTAATTGCTAAGTGAAACGGTCGTTAGTCAGGAGTTACATGATTCAAGGTTAAAAACCTTTAAACTGAAATACAAAAACAAGAGTACTACTTAGATGATAGAAGGGATTACGAATAGAGAAAAATATGATATTTCGAAAAATAAGACGTACGGTACCAGGGTGGGGCATCCAGCATGGTCTTGGGTTGATGTCCCTAAACAAACTCTAGGTACTAGTTACCTGGTACAAGGTACCAGGTAACTAGTTATAAAGGTATTATAACGTTGGAACCAGGTAACGTTGGAACACAAGTTCGGCTTGTCATTGCATGGCTTTGAGGACCAAGAGGACTGACAAACTGAACCACGTGCTAAATACTATACCATGTAATACATAATAAACCATTCACTAAATACTGAACCATTTACTAAATACTAAACCATTTACAAAATACTAAAAGCTCCAGAAGCTAAGCCTACAGCACAGTCTTACACGTCGCGGCTGTAGCAGGGATACGGCATCTGCGCGGTGGACACGACCATGTTCAGGAGGCTGTCCACTTCTGCGCTGCGGTTGACGATGTTCGCACCTGCACAGCGCTGCCACAGAGCGGGTCCAGGTGCACAGAGCAATTGGGCCAGCCCAGCTCCCCGCCTGGGACGTCGCCCCCGCTGGGGACCAGCTGGTCCAGCACCAGAGCGTCCCGCAGTGGCAGAAAGTTGGGATCCAGCGTCCTGGGGGACCACAGCATGTTGAAGGAGGGAAAATGGATTGTTGAAATAGTTAAAAAAAATATCGGTTGTTAAAACACTGACACTGATGATAAGAATTAATGGCCATGACGTTTGATTTGTACAATTATAGTTGTAAGAGCAATGTCAACAACACTGCGACTAAATTGCTGGTAGGAAATAATTTCTTAACCACACACAACCTCAGAACCCGCAGCACCCACCGGGTGAAGATGGAGCGTGGTGGGGGATAGGCCTCGTGGAACTGCAGGATGACGTCCCTGTGTGGAGGCACCCGCGTCCTGGTAACCACCACCGCCACCACCACCATCAACAGCGGCACCACCAATGCCTGTGACGATAAATAAATTCAGTGAGTATAAAATGAANCTCTCCCAGCCTGCACAGTCACGGCCAACACTGACTGTACCTCCGCCAACATGCACAGTCATGAGCATCACTGACTGTACCTCCGCCAGCCTGCACAGCCACTAACATCACTGACTGTACCTCCGCCAGCATGCACAGTCACGGCCAAAACTGACTGTACCTCCGCCAGCCTGCACAGCCACTAACATCACTGACTGTACCTCCGACAGCCTGCACAGCCACTAACATCACTGACTGTACCTCCACTGACTGTTCGCATTTTTTCAAATTTCCGCATCAATTTTTCGAACAAGATTCTCCGGTTCACCCCCAGCCACCAAGACCCCCAGTAACCACCTGGACTCCCCCAGCGCGGGGTGGGGGAGGGTGAGGGTGAGTCTCTCAGCCGTGTCCCGCAGGATGCTGCACTCCGGCACCACCTGCTGCACCAGCTGCAGCACGCGATCGCTCGCCCCATCTGCCACAAAAAATATAAACGAATAAGTTTTTAGGCGAGAAAAAGCTATTTGAACGACCCTGAAACTTGCTTACAAGCCGCGGAACACATTTTGTAGGCCCGCAACCCATATTAAGGACCCTTAACCCATATTAGAGACCTAGAACATATATTACAGACCTGGAGCCCATTTTACAGACATGAAACATATTACAGACCCGTAATCCATATTCCAGACCCATAAGCCATATTAGACTCATAAGCCATATTACAGACCCGTAAGCCATATTACAGACCCGTAATCCATATTGCAGACCTGGAACTCACATTACAGACCCGTAACCCATATTCCAGACCCATAAGCCATATTAGACTCATAAGCCATATTACAGACCCGTAAGCCATATTACAGACCCGTAATCCATATTGCAGACCTGGAACTCACATTACAGACCCGTAACCCATATTCCAGACCCATAAGCCATATTAGACTCATAAGCCATATTACAGACCCGTAAGCCATATTACAGACCCGTAAGCCATATTACAGACCTGGAACCCATATTACAGACCTGGAAACCATATTACAGACCTGGAATACATATTACAGGCCTGGAACCCTTGCTACACACTGCAACCCGTATTACAGACCTGGAACCCATATTTCAGACCTTGGAACTCATATTACAGACCTTAGAACCCATATTACAGAACATGATCCCATACTACAGACCTAAAACCCATAGTAGACCTGGAATCCGCATTTCAGACCTGAAACCCACATTATATAGACCTGGAACCCATATTACAGACCTGGAGTCCATATTACAGGCCTGGAACCCATATTACAGACCTGGAGTCCATATTACAGGCCTGGAACCCATTTTACAAACATGGAACCCATATTACAGACCCGTAACCTATATTGCAGACTTGAAACTCAAATTACACACCCATAACCAGTCCCACTAACAACATCCCCATCCCAACATTTTTTCTTACCTTCAACTGATATCTGGCTTCTCTGACAGAACTCTTCAGAACTTCACATCGCTGTAACTTCCTACCGAACCTACATTGTCAACAAGTTTGAACCCCAAGAACCCTGAGAGCACCGCACCTTGGTGCTGCTGGGCGAGGCGGTGACTGCGGTCCATAAACTCGGTTCTCGGGAGCCCAGCACGAGCCACTGAGGGTTCACCGCGAACCAGGTTCACGCGTAGCCCTGGCCCCAGCTGCCTCTTGAGCTCCCAAGGGGACCCTTGCCCCACCACGCGACCCTACATAGGAAAAGGGTGTGGGCACTTGATTATAATTATATTATTATCATTATTTCGATGTACATGGTATTATTAGTTCAATGTATATTGTATTATTATTTCAACGCAGATGGTATTATTGGTTCACACGCAGATGGTATCATTGGTTCACACGCAGATGGTATCATTGGTTCACACGCAGATGGCATCATTGGTTCACACGCAGATGGTATTATTGGTTCACACGCAGATGGTCACTGAGGGTTCACCGCGAACCAGGTTCACGCGTAGCCCTGGTCCCAGCTGCCTCTTGAGCTCCCAGGGTGGGCCTTGCCCCACCACGCGACCCTGCAGAGGAAAGGGGTGTGGGCACTTGATTATTATAATATTATTATTATTTCGATGTACATGGTATTATTAGTTCAATGTATATTGTATTATTATTTCAACGCAGATGGTATTATAGGTGACGACACTCGCAGGTTCACACGCACATGGTCAACGACGATGACGACGTCAGCAAGCATCTCGGCCTCGTCCAGGAAATGCGTCGCAACGACCACCACACGCGACGTCTTCTCCAGCTGCACCAGCTGCGGGAGAAATGATACGTTACCATCTACCTGCCATATGGCTCGTCGGGCTGTGGGGTCTACACCGGCTGTAGTATAAGACCCTGTTGCACTAGTGTACCTGCCAGATGGCTCGTCTGGCTGTAGGGTCTACACCAGCTGTAGTATTAGACCCTGTTGCACTAGTGTACCTGCCAGATGGCTCGTCGGGCGGTGGGGTCTACACCAGCTGTGGGCTCATCCAGCAGCACCAGCTGACTGGAGCCCAGGAAGGCTACCGCAACAGCCAGCTGCTGACAGAGTCCTTCTGACAGGTGACAGCACAGCTGGTCTCCGTGGTCACCGAAACCCAGCTTCCCGAGCCATCTGGGAGATCAGAACAATAGTTCTCTGTTAGTAAAGCGTCGTCTGTTGGTGAAGAGTCTTCTGTTGGTGAAGCGTCGTCTTATAGTGAAGCGTCGTCTTTTAGTAAAGCGTCCCAGATTATGAAAAAGCCTTTCCCTCGATATCCCCAAATTGTTCACTGATTCCTTCGATAGTCGTTGCCTCTGAGGATAGTTGCAGGATATACCAGTCTCACTAGTTGCAGGATATACCAGTCTTAATAGTGTCACTACCCTCAACACTCACGATTTGACCTCGCTCCCGACGAGGGCGCGAGGGACGCCCTTGAGGGCGGCGTAGNCCAGGTACTCATTTATCAACCAGAGTTGGATGAATGGCTGAGTTGACCATGAGCTGAGCTTCCCGGTAGAACTTGTCCTCAGTGGGACTCGAACCCGGGTGCTGGGTGCGAGAGACAGTCTCTCACCACTGCACCACCACAGCTCCCCCTACACGAGAGTAGTCACCCACACGAGGGTACACCTACACGAGGGTTGTCACCGACACAAGGGTACACCTACATGCGGGTACACCTACACGAGGGTACACCTACACGAGGGTACACCTACACGCGGGTACACCTACACGAGGGTAGTCACCGACACAAGGGTACACCTACATGCGGGTACACCTACATGAGGGTAGTAACCTACATGAGGGTAGTCTTGCCGGCGCCGTTGTGCCCCAGGAGGGCCGTGACGTGCCCCTGCTTGAGGTCGAGCGTGACGCCCTCCAGCAGCGTCCTGCCGCCTCGGCCTGCGCGCCCCTGCACCGCGTACCTCACTTGCGACAACCGCACGCACCCCTGTCATAATAGGGACAAACTGGAGATATTTTGCTTGATATTTATTTTCCATTTATTGATCTACTACAAGACTTTTAGTGACAAACGAGATATTTTACTTGATAAATATTTTCCATTTATTGATCCACTACCAGACTTTATCTGATTAAATTGTACCAATAGTGACAAACAGGAGATATTTACTTGATAAATATTTTCCATTTATTGATCCACTACAAGACTTTATCTGATTAAATTGTACCAATAGTGACAAAGACAGAGATATTTTACTTTATATTTTGTTTCCCATTTATTGATCTAATACAAGACTTCATCTGATTAAATCATACCAATAGTGACCAAAAATAGATATTTTAGTTTATATTTTAATTTCCATTTCCTGATTTAATACAATATTTTATTAATACCTAATTTAATGGGAATGATGATTCCTATGATTGTTTCTGGTCTACTTATCGGACTCAATAAGGATAACCATACTTAACCCTAACATCCTCAGGTGTAGCGGGGGAAAAATGGTTTAGTAAAGAACAAAGCGTAGGTACGCAAGTAAATAATGTATACTCGATAATCCGGCCTCCTTAAAGGCTTGTCAACTTCCTCGTTAAAATGCATGATTTACGTGTATTCATTTTAATTATAAAAAACTGTTAGATGCCAGTCTCGTGTAAACTATGAGGTTGCAGTCGCCCATAACAATGGAGCTAGCATCACAATGTATGGCAGTTCCCACGAAAACTTATTATTTATCGTTTATTTATTCAAAATTTATATAATACCACAAGGATGGACTGTGCAGGAAGCCTTCACTAAAATGTATCTAAACAACTCGTCGCCAAAGTTCAAGTAACGTTTTGAGAAGTGACGTACTACAAGCAACGTATTACGTCCAAGAAACGTAAAGATGAGTTGGGTGGATTGGGTGAATCGGGAGGGTCATGATTTAGTGAGTTTGATAAGTCGGTAGGGTCTTGTGGGTCAGGTGAGTCTGGTGGGTTAACGTACTTGCTGGTGCTGAATATTCTTGACGGCGGTGACATCAGGAGCGTTCAACCATGAACCTGCAACACCGAAAACCTCGTGACAAGGCTGGTCTACATCGTTTTGAAGGGGCGGTATAATTTGCTTCGCTACTCCATTCCACAATTATATATTGGTTTCAGCGTTGAATATCAGGCCAAGTTTGGCTTATCGCCCATTATAGACATGGCAGATTTAGAACAACAAGGTGCGGGCCACCTCTGAACCCAGCCATCTCGCCGATTTCAATATGATTTTTACAAATAGATCCGGGTTTTGAACCCGCAACTCGCTGTCAGATCTCGGTGATCTCAACACCTATCCAGCATGACGTTGCTCCAATCAGGGTTGCCAGATGGGCCTTTTTCCGGCCCAATTCGCTGATTTATGCCTTTTTTACAATTCAGTTAACTGTTTAAAACACATGCTGGTCTCAAGCATTGTGCAATTTTAAAATGCTATAAACAAAAAAAAATAGAGTTTTGCACCCCAAGTCATAACGTTGCTGATTTATATCAAATCAAGGACTATTTTGCTCTTTTGTGAGCTCATTTGGGCGTTTTCTTTCACTCTTAACTGGCAAATTTAGTGCCACTCAGAGGGCAGAAATAGGCAGGCCACGCCACGATACCGAAAGAGTCGCAAGAAAATCATTCAACTATGATATCTATCATTCAACTATGATATCAATCATTCAACTATGATATCAATTATTCAACCATGATATCTATCATTCAACTATGATATCTATCATTCAACTATGATATCTTAACTGGCAAATTTAGTGCCACTCAGAGGGCAGAAATAGGCAGGCCACGCCACGATACCGAAAGAGTCGCAAGACTATCATTCAACTATGATATCTATCATTCAACTATGATATCTATCATTCAACTATGATATCAATCATTCAACTATGATATCAATCATTCAACTATGATATCAATTATTCAACCATGATACCAATCATTTAACTATGATAACATTGCAAGAGGCAGCAGAAGTTAAATATATTGTCAGTTGTTACAAATGTTTACCTTTGCCACAGAGTCGCTCCGAAGAGCCGGAGTGAACCTTGGGGGAAAAGCAGCGTCTGTATCCTGCAAGTGCAATGAAATGTGAGCAAGAGGATAACAACATATAACAGAGGATAACAACGTATAACAGAAGATAACCACATTTAACACAGTATAATAACGTATAACAGATGATAACAACGTATAACAGAGGATAATAACATATAACAGAGGATAACAACATAAAACAGAGGATAATGGCGTATAACAGAGGATTACAACATATAACAGAGTATCAACATATTTAAACGATCTAGATAAAATGCAGCTTGTCTAAAACAGAACATTTTCTTTAAGCTTAATCAGGGCAACAGACCAACTCTGCAGAGCTGCAGTAGCAGCGTCAGCACCAGCAGCAGACATGCGTCCAGCAGCAGCATCAGCAGCGCGTAGCCTGACGTCATTTCGCTGTCTGTACAGCGAGGAAAGAATTACACGAATACGAGATAATGAGGTATGATTTATAATAATAATAAAAATAGCGGCTTCAGCTTTTATTAGGCCGTAGGCCTGTCGCCAATTCTTAACATTGCAGAACATTCATAGCTTGTTGAGGGCTTGAACTCGCAACTCACTGCTACAAAATTTCTTTGCTTAACTGCCCGGCCTCCTTGCTGATTCTGACCAGAATATGGCGCACAGAGCTGGGATCGAACCCGCGCCTCTCTGCTCCAACCTTGGTACTCAGAACTTTAACCACTGGGCCACTCGAACTTCCATTACATGTGTTAAACGGCTCTTTCCTTACACTGGGAAGACAACAGCCGTTGAACAGTGTTTTTAACAACATAAATCTAGGGCGCAACAGACGTATACAGACATATGAGGTACAATAGACGTAATAACAACTATTGTCATAACAGACGTACCGACAGTGGGAGGCACGAAGAGGTTCTGGAACGTGGCCGACGTCGCCGCCATTTCGTACTGGCATAAAACGCGGAAACCGAAGCCAAACCCAGACGGCGCAAGTAGACTCTGCAGAAGAGAGACATGTCAACAGAGGTGCTGCCTCAAATATATCAACAGGACGAAGTCTGCACTATTAATCCGGTTTCCGAAGTGCATCGAAGGAAGAACACAGCTGAGATTCCCTTACATCCTACACCATTATTATTATTATTTTACGAAGCAATTGTCGGGGCGTCTGGTTCAACGGAACTTTGAGGGTACGTTACATTTATCTTTGATAGTTAGCATATAAAAGACACAAGAAATGATACCTGTAGAAACGAAATGAAGTTATGCACAACATTCAAAATGTCTGAGAAAAAGTTCCGGTGCACTATGTGCCCCGGAGACGAGCTACGCATTNCCTGTCTCTTATACACATCTAGATGTGTATAAGAGACTGATGTAGAGGTGCAGAGGGAGGTACACCCACCAGGATGATGTAGAGGTGCAGAGGGAGGTGGGTGTAGGAGAGCGATACCATGACGAATGGGACGTTGCCCAGCACAGTCATGGTCACTCCCACCAGCAGCGCCAGCAGGGACGACTCCATCAGCTCCCCCAGAAGGTAACTGATGTAGTGTTGTGATTATTATGTGAATAAATGGAGAACGGCACTCGCCTGCCTGTTTAATTTCCCAGCACCAACCAAAAAGCCACTAAAGTACAAGAATCGGCAACAGGCCACGGGCCTATTTCTTCAGTGCCAACAGTTCTATTCTCCCTGCATCGGCCAAAATGCCACAACGGTTCTGTCAGAACTTATCTTGCAAGATCAGTCGCTATATTTCCAATAGCGGGGCCGCAATCAGTGACGTAGCTTGTCTCTCCCTAAGAGTATCGTTTAGACTGGAATCTAACAAACGGACTTTGGATTTCGTCGAGTATTATTAAGGTTATGGCTGTCCATCACTGAACATTACATCGAAACATCACTTTCTATTCTTGCTAGCAGCCGTTGAATAAAACTGATCCCTACTCAGGCACGGATTTCTACGGATATCAGTCAGAACTGATCCCTACTATGACGGATTTCACGTTATAAGATCAATCGCCAAAGCCCCAATGACAACGACCCTAGCACCCACCAGAGGGCTGCAACATCCCAGCACCCACTGAAGACCCGCGACGACACCAGCCTCTCCAGAGGGCAACAACGCAGTAAACACACACCAGGGGGCCACAAAGCGCCTAGCAACTATGCGATTAAGACGACGACCTTAGCTCCTTCACCCCACAGACGCCGTCCTTAGTACTCTCCACAGAGCAACAATCTCCAAATAGCATCCATCAGAGAGCCTCGATGCCTACAGTACCACCACATAGTCGCGATGACCCAGTTACCCAACAGTAGCCCGAGCCGCCCTCTGCACCCATCAAAGGACGAGGACGCGCTATAAGAACCCACC